>NC_083569.1:44549648-44817148 GCF_027579695.1 Neoarius graeffei
CACAGAAAGGCCCTCGCCAGCCACTGGGCCCAAACCCAGGACCTTTTTGCTGTGAGGCAAGAGTGCTAACCACTACACCACCGTGCCGCCCCCCAAAAAAATAAACATGTACGACAAAATTTGTATTTAAAAAAACCAGGATGTCTAAGACTTTTGCACAGTACTTTAGCTGTCTACAAATTATGACTAAGCACTCTATCTACAAGACTGTATAATTTGCAAACACTTCTATAGGCTCTGCAGTAGAAATCTCATCAACCACAGCAATACCCATGCTTTTAAAAAAAACCATTGCTGCAACCCTGTTATATAAAGACATTTTAACTCTTCATTAACTTGCAGAATATCATGATCAGACTCTGACGTATATGCGACATAAACGCTGCAGTCCCTAATAAATCATTCTGATTATCAAGACTATAGCCTCATTGAGAGTTGCATTTTTAATACAGACCCGCAAAAAGTCCAGCAACACAATACATTTATTTCTTACATAATACTTTGCTTCTATTTGTTTCTACACAGATTTTAACAGTCCAATAAATAAGACATATGATTTACAAGCCCCATGAAAAGAGAGAGAGACAAAGACAGAGACAGAGAATATGCCTCAATGCTGCTACAACAACAAAAACAACAAAAATCTGCAAGTCAATAAATTCAACTTACATGCTAAGGAGAAACAGTAATTTTCCTGCTTTAGCTAACTAAAGACGTACTTCAGCATCATTTTACATATTTCAGGAGCATACCTGTGCTCTGTTATCACAATGATGAAGCCATGAATGTTTCCTGCTGCCATGCTACAGAGCAAACTGCACAAATGGACACACTGGGCTACAGGGAAAAGTGATGTTCGAAAGAATTCAATAGTATTGATACGAGTAGATCACTGTCAGCGAATCAGACTGGAGTTCTTCCTGTTTTGCCCAATATGGGAATCACCTCGGGTGCAATGAACTGGAGCTTCAGTAATATAATTCACATGCAACTGTTTGAAGACTGACTCTTTTAATTATCAACACCAACTTTGTTGGAGGAGGTTATGTTTTCACCTCCGTTTGTCTGTCTGTCTGTTTGTTCGTTCCCAAAGTAATTCAAAAAGTAGTGAATGGATTTTGATGAAATTTGGAGGAAAGGTGGGCCATGGCCCAAGGAACAATTCATTAGATTTTGATGCAAATCCGGATATGTATGTGGATGCAGGATGTTTTTGTCTGTTCCCAACGTAACTCAAAAAATAGTCAACAGATTTGGATGAAATTTGGTGAACAGTTTTAGCCCCTGTTTACATTATTTTGAATCAGCGGATCATCAGATTAACGTTTTTAAAACAATTCGCGTACACACAGCAACGCCAATACACGATTCGCGTGCACACAGCAACGCCAATACACGGATACGCTAATCACATGACTAATTAGACGGCACGTCACATGATCCCAGTGCATATCGGGCATGCGCAAGTCACTCACCACTTGCAAGTGGAAGGATGGCAAGCGAACACCTCCAGCAGATAAACACACCTGGCTGTGATGTTCATGTTCTCACTGAGTTTAAGCGCCTGAAGGAGGTTGAAATGTGTAAATAAACCTCAGTGCGGCTCAGCGCTTCCTCCTGCGCTCCAAATCACTCCGCCCTGAACAGCGAGTGCCCTCTGGAGGGTGCGCACTCCGGCCCTGCGCAGCTCACAGAGCGCGCGAGTGAAGCACACGAGCAGTGATTCGGGACTGAGCCGCTGTGTGTGAGATCCCAACGCCAGCGAATCAGGAAGGTGGATGTCACAGTGACGTTGTCCAATGACGACGTCAGCTAGAGCTCAGCACAGCGTATCTGCGTATTCTCAATGTTTACACAGCACCGGACCAGACACGAACTGGATTGAATACGTGGGCTCTGGCGGATTCCCGTTTCCCGGCGTTTCCCGGCGTTTTAATGTGAACGGACAGTGCATCCGCGAAGAAAACGAGACAGATACGGTCTAATGTAAACTTGGCCTTAGTATTATCCTGTGTTCAAGTGATGTGATTTTGATGTTGATCCACATCCCAGATTAGTAAACATCTGGATATTGTAATATGTGGCTTGGCGAAGGTATGCGCTCTACCAAGTGCTTTTCTAGTTCAGTATTTGACAACTACTGAAAAGAAAACAATGGGTTAAAATGCAGGCATTGGGCTCTTCCGTGTCAATACAAATCTGTAAATACATGAAGTAGCCACAATAATCAGAAAGATTACCTAAGCTACTGACCTTAAAAACTCCTTTCCCATGAAAACAATTCATTCATGAAGCTGTGATTAGGGCACAGTTTCAGCGCTCTCTTCAAAGACGACTCACCTGTCCCACAGATTGGGCAGCTCATCCTGCAGATCCACGTTCAGATCATCAAACACTTTCTGTGCCTTTTTCAAGTCTTCTTCTGCCTGTGTGAAAACATAGAATGAGAAATCAGGTTAATCTTTAGCACATCCCACATGACCAATACAGTACACACCGACTACACATCCATAGGTACAGTACACTGTACAGGCTGTATGGTGTATAAAGTGCATATCTTCCTTCACCTTCGCAACCTTTCTTTCATTCTTAATGGCAGAAGCCTGCAGGGTCTCGAGATGGTGCCTTGCACTGTCATAGTCAATTAGCTTTCTGCTCCGCTTCGCGACACGCATCTAGAGAGGTGGGGGGGGGGGGGGATCATTATCAGACCTTTGCTTTACACTCAAGTTGCCCTTTACTAAGTAGCAGCAATAAGTTACTTTTATACCCTCAGACTGTAAGATGCACATAGATTTAATTAAACTAGTGCACTGACAGAGGAGTCATAAAAGTTGTAGAATGGTACCTTGATATCCGGAAACTGGACCAAATATGTGTCCAGTGCTAAGATTGTGGAGTCCACCAGTTTTTGATGGAAGTCTTCCCATAATGCATCACAATTCTAGAAAAGAGTATGAAGTGCTGTAATTATCAAGAGAAAAAGGAACAAAAGAAGGTAACTGGCAAATCTCTGAGCTGAATCTGAGAGCTGAAGTGTAGCTCTCAAGGCAACAAAATGAACATAAATTATGCTTTCACTGCGTCACAACTGGCAGTTATTCAAAAGTTTTTGGATGCAACATCAACCTCGTTCAGAAAAAGGAGGATTTTGGGGTAAAAGGAACAATCAGGGAAACGTGCTTAGTCATGCTTCATCATCTGAGATTCAGTTCTCAACAGGGACATTTCAAGTGATGCTATTAAAAGCTGCTTTCTTTGAACAACTGCCAACATGGTTTAGTAAAAAGGGATAAATTACATCGATTGAGTTTGATTTTCCAGAGCCTTATCATTGCAAATACCTTTTCCAAGGAGTTAATTTTTATCCCATACACTCACTGGCCACTTTATTAGGTACACCCATCCACCTCCTGTTTTATGCAGTTATCTAAATCAGCCAGTCCCTACACAGCAGCACAGTGCATAAAATCATGCAGATACAAATCAAGAGCTTCAGTTAATGTTCACGTCAAACACCAGAATGGGAAAACATTGTGATCTCTGGGACTTTCACTGTGGCATCAGTGTTAGTGCCAGATGGACTGGTTTGAGTATTTCAGAAACTGCTGATCTCCTGGGCTTTTCACACACAACAGTCTCTAGAGTTTACACAGAATGGTGCAGAAAACAAAAAACATCGAGTGAGCGACAGTTCTGTGGGAGGAAACGTCTTGTTAATAAGAGAGGTCAGAGGAAAATGGCCAGATTGGTTCGAGCTGCCAGGAAAGATATAGCAACGCTTTACAACCATGGTGAGCAGAAAAGCATCTCAACATGCAACAGCAGAAGACCATGTTGGGCTCCACTCCTGCCAGCCAAGAACAGGAATCTTAGAATCAAGAAAAACGTCCTATTAAAGTGGCCAGTGAGTGTATTTTATTTAAATTGCATGCATTTAAGTTGTCACTTAAAACCTTCTTAAAACTATACAGCCTTTCGAGTTCATAAAATCGGTGAAATTTAGTTCCCTCTGAAATTTGGTCATTGTGATATATGTTTATTTCTGTAATATCTCACAAAATATCAGGCCATTCTGTGGCTGGGAAGTTATTTAATTTGAGGAGATTCCCAAGCAAATAATGTGCATGAAATCACTCACTTCGTGCAGTCAGGCAGACAGAGGAAGTCCATGTGCACATGTGCACACTTACCTTTGTCTTCTTCTTTTTCCTTTTTCTTTTGGGTTTTATAGCAGCTGGCATCCAGTGTTGCATGACTGCCATCTACAGATTTACCTTGACCGTGCACTGACAGTTACATCATTCTGTCGCTAAACAAACAGCTAATCACACTGAGGTGCTCGCTGACCGCCAATATTTATTATCCCCCGCCTAAACAAAGTTTGGTGGGGGATATAGAAACAGGTTCCATCCATCCAGTCACGTTTTAGTTTCCGGGCCATATCTTTAAAAGATACTGAATATATCTTCATGAAACTTTGTATACATATCAAGCAACATGAGAACTGGTGCCTTTTGCTATTTTGGATTTTTGAAAAAAAAAGTTTTTTTCAAATTTTTACATAAAATATAGATTTTTGGGTGGCACGGTGGTGTAGTGGTTAGCGCTGTCGCCCCACAGCAAGAAGGTCCGGGTTCGAGCCCCATGGCCGGCGAGGGCCTTTCTGTGCGGAGTTTGCATGTTCTCCCCGTGTCTGCGTGGGTTTCCTCCGGGTGCTCCGGTTTCTAGTAGTGGTTAGCGCTGTAGCCTCACAGCAAGAAGGTCCGGGTTCAAGCCCCGGGCTGGCGAGGGCCTTTCTGTGAGGAGTTTGCAAGTTGTCTGCATGGGTTTCCTCCAGGTGCTCCGGTTTCCCCCACAGTCCAAAGACATGCAGGTTAGGTTAACTGGTGACTCTAAATTGACCGTAGGTGTGAGTGTGAATGGTTGTCTATGTGTCAGCCCTGTGATGACCTGGCGACTTGTCCAGGGTGTACCCCGCCTTTCGCCCGTAGTCAGCTGAGATAGGCTCCAGCTTGCCTGCGACCCTGTAGAACAGGATAAAGCGGCTAGAGATAATGAGATGTTTCCATGGAAACAATTTCAGACTTAGTCTCTCAGGTTAGTCTTAGGGGTAGGTTTTGTTTCCGGAGCAGAACTTGAAAACTATGAGTGGTATGGTCTTGAAAGTTGGTATATGTGTTGATTAAGTAATGTACAGCGCCCTCCACAATTATTGGCACCTAATATAGGACAACAATGCAAAAAAAAGAGAAAAATCCAACCTTTAATTCAAGTGCATTTATTCAGTGGGAAAAAATCCCACATTAAGAAATAATTATTTTACATGAACTCATGTGTGCCACAATTATTGGCACCCCTGATGTTAATATTTTGTACAACTCCCTTTTGCCAACAAGACAGCACTTAATATTCTCCTATAACGTTTCACAAGATGGGAGAATACAGAGCGAGGGATATTTGACCATTCCTCTTTGCACAATCTCTCTAAATCATCCAGAGTCCTGGGTCCTCTCCTATGCATTCTCCTCTTCAGCTCACGCCACAGGTTTTCAATTGGGTTGAGGTCTGGGGACTGAGATGGCCATGGGAGGAGCTGGATTTTGTGTCTGGTGAACCATTTTTGTGTAGATTTGGCCACATGTTTAGGGTCATTATCTTGCTGAAAGACCTAGTGATGATCCACCTTCAGCTTTCGGGCAGAGGCCACCAGATTTTGATTTAAAATGCCCTGGTATTTCAAAGAGCTCATGATGCCATGCACCCTAACAAGGTTCCCGGGGCCTTTTGAAGAGAAACAGGCCCACAGCATCACTGATCCTCCCCCATACTTCACAGTGGGCATGAGGTGCTTTTCCGCATACTCATCTTTTGTGATGTATTAGAGTGTTTGTTGCCAAAAAGCTCTATCTTGGTCTCATCTGACCAAAGCACACGGTCCCAGTTGAAGTCCCAGTACCGCTTAGCGAACTCCAGACGTTTACATTTATGCTTGCAAGTGAGAAAAGGCTTTTTCCGTGCATGCCTCCCAAACAGCTTGTTGGCATGTTGATAGCGCCTGATGGTTGTTATGGAGACTTTGTGACCCCAAGATGCTACTCTTTGATGCAATTCTCTAACAGTGAGCTTTGGAGAACTTTTTACTTCTCTTACCATCCTCCTCAGTGTGCATGGTGGCAAGATAAACTTGCATCCTCGTCCAGGCTTGTTTGCCACTGTTCCAGTTGTTTTAAACTTCTTGATGATTCCTCTGACTGTAGATATGGGCAGGTGGAGGCGAGTGGCTATTTTCTTGTAGCCATTGCCTGGCTTATGAAGGTCGACACACATCTGCCTTACTTGAATGGTGTGTTCTCTTGTCTTTCCCATGTTGAAGAGTGGATAAGAAAAATAGGCCTCTGTGTCACATCATATTTATACCCCAGGGAAACAGGATGTGATGAATTACTAATTAAAGGTTCCTAGATACTCTGATCAACTTTATAAACTACAGTAGAAATGGCAGAAATGCTTCAATTACATTAATTTTCTAGGAATTGTTATGGGTGCCAATAATTGCGGAACAGGTGATTTTATGAAAAATAATTATTTCTTAGTCGGGGATTTTTTTTATTCACTTGAGTTAAAGGTTACATTTTTCTACAATTTTCAGTGTGAGATTATGCTTCTGCAATAAAAATTGAATTTATTTTAAGGCTTTTAATACATCTTAACCGGGGGTGCCAATAATTGTGGAGGGCACTGTATATGTGCCTTTTGATACTAAGAAATGTGAGAAATTTAAATTTTTAGCTCACCTGAACCAAAGGTCTGGTGGGTTTATGCCATGGGCTGCTGAGGTCAGTGTAAAGAGGTAGGGTTGGTTTCCTGCAGCAGAACTTGAAAAATGTGACAAATAATATCTTGAAACTTGGTGTACCGTATAGTTGGTATATAGGGTGGGGGACATAGATGACTATCTTCTTGTTAGTTTGGTCCTGCGTTTCCTTTCCTTCTCAACATAACGTCTTTTCTTCTTGCTTTCCGTTACTGTAGTCGATCTTTCATGTTTCATTCATACACTCACGTCCTCCATTTTTCTCTCCTGTTTCAAATTTGTACCCCACACTGCCTTGCGTGAACGGAGAAAGCCCACCATGTGATGTATGACATAGTGTCTTGTATTGTGTCATGGTGAAGCAAGAAAAAATCTCATCTTATCTCATTATCTCTAGCCGCTTTATCCTGTTCTACAGGGTCGCAGGCAAGCTGGAGCCTATCCCAGCTGACTACGGGCGAAAGGCGGGGTACACCCTGGACAAGTCGCCAGGTCATCACAGGGCTGACACATCGACACAAACCATTCATACTCACATTCACACCTACGCTCAATTTAGAGTCACCAGTTAACCTAACCTGCATGTCTTTGGACTGTGGGGGAAACCGGAGCACCCGGAGGAAACCCACGTGGACATGGGGAGAACATGCAAACTCCGCACAGAAAGGCCCTCGCCGGCCATGGGGCTCGAACCCGGACCTTCTTGCTGTGAGGCGACAGCACTAACCACTACACCACCGTGCCACCCAGCAAGAAAAAATAGCAGAGAATTTAGGGCCACGTGGCCTTAAATTCATTAATTGTTCTATTTTTTTTAACTAATAAAATTGGTAGTCTGTGATTCAAATTCAGTAGGTTTCAGTCCACGAAACAAAAATAATTGGGTGTCAGGGAAGATTCTTTTTATGACCTAAACTTGAAAAATCTGAAAAGCAGTCTACCTTTAATGTTGATTTTAGGGAAAGGGAAGATTGTTATATTACCCTACACATTGTGGCTATTAAGACACTGAGAACAGCTTATTTAAATATAACCTGTAAGCTATAATTTATGCTATTAAAATCCCTCTGTGGGGTTGTACTGAGCCCAGTGGTGTGAACAACTGTTTTCATCACTCAATAAGGTGCATGTGTTTTTACTACACTACAGTATCAGGTATGTTTCAGTGAGCCATTGTCTCTCAAAAAGGGATGACAATAAAGATGGCTAATGGAGATATTGCAACTCAACCTGTCTCAAACTGACCCAGAATGCCCTGACAAGCTTCCCCACTCATCCCTGACGCTATTTCTGGCTTGATCTTATTCAAAGCTTATGTAAACATATCTCTCAAGCAAGCCATTTTCTTCTAGTTGCCACAGTAAATGATTCCATGTGCACACAAAACCGCAGAGGGAAATTCGATCGTGCTTCACCTTGATCCTTTGCTTCAGAGCCGGCTTTGAAATACAAAGCCCAGGGCCTCCCTTTAGACATTCTAGCAGGTTTCTCATCTGCCAGCAAATAGACACTATCTAAGCTGTAGCTGACTAATTAGTGCAGCCTTTTACAGGGAGGAAGTCATGTGGCTCGTTTATAGTCCGTGTTGGTTGAATATATATTTTCTTACAGATGAATTGAAACAAATGAAATTACACTCACCTTTCCAATAGACATCACGTCATCCTTGCCGTGCCAGTCAGGCTCGTACACTTCGTGCAGAGATTCTGTCAGGTTCATGGAGGCCTGCTGCATTCCTGAAGTATTATCACAGAGCAGGTTTAGCTAAGCACTCTTATCCATCACCCCAGCAGCATCATTTACAGAGATCTGTTTATCTAGTGTGTGCATGTGTGTGTTTGTGTGAGTGTGTGTTAGGATGAGTCACCTTTCACAGCTGCTATATAAGCCTTCATCTCCCTCTGTAGCCTCGCACCCTCAGACTGGAGAGACAAAACAAAATAAGGCTCAGAGCATAAAAGCACAAAGCAGCATTAAACCAATATTTACCGAAACCCTTTGAGCCAGTAAACATAAAATATGCTATACAGCATATCTGTCACATCGAGGTTAGAGTTTTTATTCATAAACACACATTTGCAGCTTTAATGTAAATAATGCATGCCATAAAACAATGCTAGCATGTGTGCAATTATTGAGTGATTGCTAGACTGGCTTCAATTAACAGCTGTCCAGGGCGCTGTGCTGTTTGTACCACCAAATAAACAAGAGTAAATATTAAAAAAAAAAATTTTAAAAGAACAATGCTAAAGCTAAACAAGGCAGTCATTTTAACGACGGGGTTTGTATGATGATGTGTTGGTAGTTAGCGGTTCACGATGCCCTATTTCACTGACATTAATGTGAGGTTTATGTACTAGCTGATGTACAGCTCTGGAGGTGAAATGTTCCTGCAACAATGCCAGTGACAGACACTGACTCAGCAGCTTTGGTGTTGAGTTTCCATCTGAATTTTAGACACGAAGAGGCAGTGAAGAAGTTTGCAGTACAGACAGACAGAGATAGTTCCATCGAGGAAAGGAAAGGAAAGGAAAGGAAGAAGGGTTTTTGCTCGAAGCTTTAGCAGGCTGATATATAAAACAGTCTAATCAGGATTAGTGAGGACAGGTGGAAAGGGCAGGATTAGACTGTTGGTTTTCTTCACTGCAAGCATGCTTTGCCAATAAAACACGTTGCCCTTTTAAATTTTATTTAATTCAATTCTTACAGACTGTCCTAATTATATACTTAGAGTGGAAATACATAATAGCATACCAAACTAATCCAATATCAAAACATTCCAAAATTTGAACACAGCCAAAATACTAGAAGGGCACTCCGTAGAGTGAAACCTCCACCAAGCCACAGAATATCAACATCAAAATCAAATCACTTGAACCTAGGATAATACTAAAGCTGTACACCAAATTTCATCCAAATCTGTTCACTACTTTTTGAGTTACGTTGGGAACAGACAAAAAAATCCTGGATCCACATACATATCCGGGATTTGTATCAAAATCTAATCAATTGGTCCTTGGGCCATGGCTTACCTTTCCTCAAAATTTCATCAAAATCTGTTCACTACTTTTTGAGTTAAATTGGGAACAGTTAGATAAACAAACAAACGAAGGCAAAAACATAACCTCCTCCAACAAAGTTGGTGGCGGTAACTCTATGAGACTTAGGCCATAACTGATTAATGTGAGAAAATGTACAGTACCTTATAATTTCTTATTCATAGTTCATAGAAATTAGTGTAAAACCAACAGGAAAAAGGGGAATTATGATTATTTTCCCTTTTTTTTTTAGCTCTAAACATCAACAGTTTTGAGATTTGAGCTTTGAGTCAACATCCCTGACAGAATAATTTCACCTGTTTCCAAAAACTATGAAGGAGAAATGATGAATATTATTTATTATTATACATACAGGACACTTTTTCAATGGAATAAAAACATGTATTCTATTCCCTTCCAGCAGAATAGAATATTCATTTGATTTCATTTGATTTGATAGCATGCAATATTGCGAGCAGATCGCTTATCCTACGTGTATTACGCCACTCTACCCAATGGAGAATGACCGTTGAGTATGGTTTACGAGATTGCATGGTTGTCAAGACAACATGATGTCACATGTCAGAAGCTGATACAAATATTTAATGAGAAATTTTTCTGCTGCGCATGCACAGAAGCATTTCTGTGTTCGAATGTGTCTGGATAATAATAATAATAATAATAATAATAGTATTGGCTGGCTTTTTTCATGGTCTATCAGATATATTACATTCAGTTAGCATGATATTGAACTCGTCTTTGACTCATTCAGCATCATGCTAGCTGAATGAAATATACCTGATATACCACTTAATGCTAGCCAATATTAGTTAATTATTACAACATGCTTTTTGGTATAGCCTTTCAAAACTGCAGTATCAGAAGATCAATATTGAGATCAATCTTTTAGCTATTAATGAGAAAATTATAACCGGTCTCACAACCAGAAATGAGAAGAGGAGACAAAAAAAATTTACATAAATACTAAAAGCATAATCTCGGCTCATCCATAATCATGTTCTGTAACCATAATACTGATGACTGACTGTTTGATTGACTCGGATATCTCACCTCCTGTCTCTTGAAGTTCTGAACACACTGTTCAAACTGCTCATCTTTAGTCTCGTCAGCCTTCCCCAACTTTTGCAGCACCTGAGAGAAGAAACAGAGAACAGTGCATCACACAGGGCTCACCTTCATTTTCTGCATATCATACAGGTATAATATACTAATAAACTAGTGGCTGTTATGTCCGCTATCTCTAATAAAGTTGTGTTTTTTGTCAGACAACCCTATTATCATCAAAAAGGAAAACAAACACAATTCAGATAAGAAACAATGATCATATACTTTGGATTATTATTAATAATGTACAATGGAGAGAAAAGATGCTGGAGGAAAAACGAAATGTGTCTCATCTCTCATTATCTCAAGCCGCTTTATCCTTCTACAGGGTCGCAGGCAAGCTGGAGCCTATACCAGCTGACTACGGGCGAAAGGCAGGGTACACCCTGGACAAGTCGCCAGGTCATCACAGGGCTGACACATAGACACAGACAACCATTCACACTCACATTCACACCTACGGTCAATTTAGAGTCACCAGTTAACCTAACCTGCATGTCTTTGGACTGTGGGGGAAACCGGAGCACCCGGAGGAAACCCACGCGGACACGGGGAGAACATGCAAACTCCACACAGAAGGGCCCTCGCCGGCCCCGGGGCTCGAACCCAGGACCTTCTTGCTGTGAGGCGACAGCGCTAACCACTACACCACCGTGCCGCCCAACGAAATGTGTACAGCAGTAAAAAAAAAAAGCCTGTCATGTGTGGCAAATACTCTTAGAAAACCTGTTTGACTGGTCTGACCCCAGCATGCCTTCAAAACAGTAACATTACGTAGATCCTCATTGGGTAGAAGATGTGAAATTCTGACATTTGAATTAATTGCTCTGTCACTAAGAATGTCTTAGAGTCTTACAGAGTGTAATCAGTTTTTATGTCTCTTTGATAATTACAACACACATTTCTGAGATATCACAGTACCATCAGTACCTTTGTAGCATGATGCATCAAATAGCTAATCAGATGGTAAAATATAGTTGAGGCTTTTTTTGTTTTTTTTGTTTTGGGTTGTTTTTGTGGATGGCACAGTAGTCTCACAGCTCCAAGGTCCTTGATTCGATCCTATACTCAGATTTCTGTCTTTTAAGTTTCACATGTTCTCTCCACGTTTGTCTGGGTTTCCTCTGGGTTCTCCAGTTTCCTCCCAAAAACATGGCTACGCTTAATTGCCGCTTTGTGTGAATGCATCGTGTGTGTTGTGCCCTGTGATGGACTTGCAAACAATCCAGGCTGTATTTCTACCCAGGTTTAAATGATATAACTTCCTGAAAATTGGAAAGGTTGTTTAAACTGGTCAGCATTTTTTTTTTTTTAAATATGCTTTGATTCGGTTAAAAACTGTTTGATGTAGCGTGTATATTCATTATAAAGAGTACAGTGCCTTGCAAAAGTATTCATTCTCCTTCGTGTTTGTCCTGGTTTTTCGCATAACAAGCTGGAATTAAAATGGATTTTTTTGGAGGTTAGCACCATTTGATTGACACAACATGCCTACCACTTTAAAGGTGAAAATTGTTGTTTTATTGTGACACAAACAATAATGAAGATGAAAAAACAGAAATCTGGCGTGTGCATAGGTATTCACCAATCTCCCCCCAAGTCAATACTTTGTAGAGCCACCTTTTGCTACAATTACAGCTGCAAGTCTCTTGGGGTATGTCTCTATTAGCTTAGCACATCTAGCCACTGGGATTTTTGCCCATTCCTCAAGGCAAAACTGCTCCAACTCCTTCAATTTAGATGGGTTGTGGTGGTGTGCAGCAATCTTCAAGTTATGCCACAGATTCTCAATTGGATTGAGGTCTGGGCTTTGACTAGGCCATTCCAAGACATTTAAATGTTTCCCTTTAAACCACCCCAGTGTAGCTTTAGCAGTGTGTTTAGGGCCATTGTCCTGCTGGAACGTGAACCTTCATCCTAGTCTCAAACCTCTGGCTGACTCAAACAGGTTTTCTTCCAGAATTGCCCTGTATTTAGTGCCATCCATCTTTCCTTCAGTCCTGACCAGCTTTTCTGTCCCTGCAGATGAAAAATATCCCCACAGCTTGATGCTGCCACCACCATGCTTCACTACAGGAATGGTGTTCTCAGGGTGATGGGTTTGCGCCACACATGGCATTTCCCATGATGGCCAAAAAGATCAATTTTATTCTCATTTGACCAGAGAATCTTCCATGTGTTTGGGGAGTCTGCCACATTCTGTTGGGCAAACTCCAAATGTGTTTTCTTAATCCATTCAGACACAAGGAAAAATGCTATGGAACGTCATGTGTACAATTGTACACATTAAGGGAGAGTGAGGTAAGATGAGCCAGTGGGTAAGTTGACCCACCCCTTGTATCTAGGTAACTGTGCACATGTCTTGTCATGTGACCATAAATTCAAGAAGCACCCGTCATTTCCATCTTGCTGTGATGCAGAGAAGCACATGGGAGAAGTGGTATTTTTTTACACAAAAAACTGTTTTTTGCTTGTCAAAGTAAATTTTCTGCCTATGAGGTAAAATGACTGTTATGTCAAAGCAAATGTATCCAGGTCTAAAATTATATATTATACGTGTTGGTTCGGGTGCATCAGTTGCCCTCACTTTCATAAAATCTGATGCATTTTTGTTTGGGTGTTCCTTTTCACCAATAAAGACATCCTGTAAAATTTTTTGATCATATTCAAAAGTCTAATGGTGGCACCATGAGGTTCATTTTTTGCCAAAAAATGCTTATTTTATGTTTTCGCGTAAGGTTTGAATCACAATGTTGGGCTCCATTTATTGATTTCTTGTGACCCAGAGATCATGTTAAGAACCTTTGCAAGGGATTGAGAAGCATTAATGTGATTCATAATACATTTGTATTGTTTAAAAGTAGTTGAACAATGATTCCATGAACAGCTTAAATTCAAACTGTGCTTGATAATATATTTAGAATATGTACTAAAAATGTGTATCTAAGATATTTGGTATACTCTATAAGGTGCCATAATGTTTCATGAAAAGTGATCAAAATTTTGTCATAAGTCATAAAATAGCAGCTTTTTCCATAACTTTGAGCTCCTGGTGTCACCATTAAACTTTTGAATTTTGTCAAAATATTTCACCCAGTGTGTTTTCTTACCAAAAGGAACATAAAAACAGAAATGCATCATGATCGGAGGAACTTTTCATTTTTAGGGGGCAACTGATGCACCCTAATGTTGGTGTTTTGCTAATGTATAAAATCTTGTGACTCACTTCACGAAAGATTAGCCTGAATTTCTAAGCGAGCCCGTTTTTTCCAAAATGGTGGCTGTGGGGCAAAGTGAGCCAAAGGCTATGGGGTAAATTGAGCCAATGGTTCAAGCAAGTGGGCGCCATCACATCTGCTGAAAAGGCGAACTTGTGACTGTGGTCTGTGCAGTCAATGCGACTGGTAATGCAGTCCCTCCCATGTTTATCTTCTCAAGGGTTAGATACAAAGACCACTTCATTACAGGAGCACCTCCAGGATCAATTGGTACCTCCATCAGATCAGGCTGGATCAATGAAGACACCTTCATTGAGTTCCTTGAACATCTGGTTCAGCAAACCAAGTGCTCCCCTGACCTGCCACTGCTGCTAATCTTGGATAACCATGAAGCCCACATTTCACTGAAGGCTTTGGACATAGCAAAAACAAATGGTATTGTTATGTTCACAATTCCACCCTGCACATCCCATCGCTTGCAGCCTCTGGATAAGAGTGTGTATGGTCCATTTAAGACCTATTACAACAGAGCTCTTGATGGTTGGATGAGATCCAACCCAGGCAAAACAGCCAGCATATACCAAATCCCTGGTTGTGTGAATCATGCTTTCATGTCAGCAATGACACCACGGAATATCTCTTCTGGATTCAGATCCACTGGGATTTTCCCTTACAACAGAGATGTCTTCTCCGATGCAAAGTTTGAGCCATCCATGGTGTCAGACAGGCCCAACCTGGAGCAGCAGCCTGCAGCTGCAGGTGATGCACCCGTGGTTTCAACCTCCCTTTCTGCTGAGCTACCTTCACCAGGCCCTGCACATGCATGTGCTTCACCAAGTGACACAGATTCACACCCCAACCATGCTGGATATGTGCCTCCTATTGAGATTCTACCCTTACTCAAAAGTCAGCAGCCCAGGAAACAAACAAACCGAAAGTGTGTGAAGACAAGAATCCTGACTGATACACCTGAAAAGCAGGCAATTGAACGTGCCCATGAAGAGAGGAAAAATAAACAGAAAGGCAAAACAGAAAGAACCATCAAAGAGCAAGGAAAGCTGAAGAGGAAACAAACCCAGATGAAAATCACAGTGGAAAGCAGCTCTGAGGAGAGTGATGTTGCCATCCCATTTGATCACACTTCTGAGCATGAGAGCTCCAGCCATGAAAGGAGTGAACCAGATGTCTCAGATCTGGTAGTTGGTGACTTTGTCATTGTAAAATTTGCATCCAAATGCAGGAGCCACCATTACATTGGCTTGGTTGACAGCCTTGCGGGCAACGAAGTGAGTGCCAGATTTCTCAGAAGAATCCGAGGGATCACTGGCAGAAAGAAACCCACCTTTGCATTCAAAGAAAAGGATGAGGCATCTTTCCCACGGAGTGATATGCTGAAGAAGCTACCTCAACCTCAAAAGGCTGGAGGAACTGCAAGGAGGGAGCAACAGTTCATATTCCCCTGCAACCTTGACAGTTGGAATATTGAATAATTGTTTTGATTAAATGGTTTTGAAACTAACTGGTGGTTTGTTCTCACAAGTTCAAAACTGTTAAAACTGTTTGTTAGCACAATATGCTCAGGTTTACATTTTAAAACTCAGATGGTCAGTTTACCCCCAGATGGCTCAACTTTGTTGCATCTCTGATTAATGCCCTCCTTGCCCGGTCTGTGAGTTTTGGTGGGCAGCCTTCTCTTGTAGTGGTGACATATTCTTTCCATTTTGCTATAATGGAATTAATGGTGCTCCCTGGGATATTCAAAGTTTGGGATATTTTTTAATAACCCAACACTGATCTATACTTCTCCACAACTTTGTCTCTGGCCTGTTTGGAGGCTCCTTGGTTCTCATGTTGCTTGCTTAGTAGTGTTGCAGAGTCAGGGTCCTTCCAGAACAGGTTGATTTTATACAGATATCATGTGACACTTTGATTACACACAGGTGGAGCTTAATCAACTAATTATGTGACTTATGAAGTGAATTGGTTGGACCAGCTCTTATTTAGGGGTTTCACACAAAAAGGGGTGAATACCTACACTGTAAAAAATATAACTTGCAAAATTGTTGAGTGAAAAAAGGATTCTAAGTTGAATGAACAAATTTCCCTTCTAATTGTTCAAGTAACTAAAAAAAATAGTTGAGATGCCTTTCCTTCGCCACAAGTTCATAGGAATTGGAAAATTAAGTTAAGTGAACTTATATATTCAAGTGCTGATTGACGCCCCTTAACCGATGCCACTGCGCATGCGCACTTCACAAGTTCGAAAGTTTCGACGGTCGGGTGGAGTGAGAAGTCCGTGGAAACTGACACGAGACGTTGTATAGGAGTCTAGGCTAAGCTTTCCTCAGCAGAGGCCAGGGAATTCGCTCCTTGTATGTCGGTATTTGTTTCTGTTTGTGTAATAATAGGCAAAGTGAAGTAGAACTTAAGTGTTGAGAGGTTTGTGTTAACTAAAAAATGTAATGCACACTAAATCATTGTAAAAAAAAAATAGTCAAGCCAACTTAAAAATGTAACGCAACCTGCTGCCAAAGGATTTTGAGTAAACTCAACTTAGAACCATGATGTGCCAACTTGCTCTTCTAAGTTAATTGGCATTATTATTTCAATTTATTTCAACTAAACAATTTGTTGGACGGGGCGGCACGGTGGTGTAGTGGTTAGCGCTGTCGCCTCACAGCAAGAAGGTCCTGGGTTCGAGCCCCGGGGCCGGCGAGGGCCTTTCTGTGTGGAGTTTGCATGTTCTCCCCGTGTCCGCGTGGGTTTCCTCCGGGTGCTCCGGTTTCCCCCACAGTCCAAAGACATGCAGGTTAGGTTAACTGGTGACTCTAAATTGACCGTAGGTGTGAGTGTGAATGGTTGTCTGTGTCTATGTGTCTGCCCTGTGATGACCTGGTGACTTGTCCAGGGTGTACCCCGCCTTTCGCCCGTAGTCAGCTGGGATAGGCTCCAGCTTGCCTGCGACCCTGTAGAAGGATAAAGCGGCTAGAGATGATGAGATGAATTTGTTGGACTGACCTTCTAAAGTCAAATCAACTCAACATTAAATACACTTCTATGTGAACTTAAAAGAATAATTTGGGAAGTTGTGGCTCAGGTGGATAAGGCACCATACTATAAATCCAGAGACCCAGGTTCAATTCTGACCTGAGGTCATTTCCCAATCCCTCTCCTACTCATTTCCTGTCTCTATACTGTCCTATCCAATAACGGTGGAAAAAGAATAATTTAGGATAACTTAATGTTTTTGTGCCAACTTGCTTTTCCAAGTTAATTGGAATTATTATTTCAATTTATTTCAACATCACAATTTGAATGCACTGAACTTGCTAAATAAAGTAAGGTCAACATAAAATACTCATCTGTGTCGACTTAAAAGAGCAAGTCAGCACAACTATTTGGCCCGGAGTTGAGTTTACTCAAAATCCTTTGGCAGCAGGTTGCGTTACATTTTTAAGTTGGCTTGACTAATTTTTTTTTACAGTGTATGCACACTCCAGATTTCTGGAGTGGTAGGCATGTTGTGTAAATCAAATGGTGCTAACCCTCCAAAAATCCATTTTAATTCCAGCTTGTAATCCAATAAAACAGGACAAACACCAAAAGGGATGAATACTTTTGCAAGACCCTGTATATTCAGTCCAAACTGTGGTTTTACTGAAGTACTGTAGATAGAGAATAATGCCAGTTCATTCTAGTCGTTGTAGCTGTGGCTTTATTTCTTATATTTGTTTCATGTTAAATTGTGTTTAGATGCTTCTTATAACTGTCTTTCACCTGAATATGGGTTTTAATGTATATGAATTCAGCAGCAGTCCACCAGCGAGATGATGAAAAGCATCAGCCGAATGAGTATCTATAAATATAAACCACACTAAATGGACCGTACCGGCTCAGTGTACTAAACTCTAAACTCTTTGTGCCATATGATTCTATAAAACTCTCACTGAATTTACAACAGGGAAACATTCCAAGCCAAGAGCAATGACACATACCACAATTGAGATAACTACTACCATTTTCAGTGCAGGCTACAGATCCTTATAGTCATAATATACATACACACACACACACACACACACACACAGTGGATATAAAAAGTGTACACACTTTTTATACACACAAAAAGTGTACTCATATTTTTTATATATCAGAAAAACCTATAATTTTAATGCTGTGTACACTTTTTATATCTACTGTATGTGTATATATATATATATATATATATATATATATATATATATATATATATAAGAGCCTTGTTTTCACCCTACGCCACATCTTCCTACATGATCTGATTCTCTGCATTTCAAGCATTTAACGCACAACTACGCTCACAAATTGGTCTTTAATGTCATCACGCAGTGTGAAAATTCTCACCTCCAGTGGTAGACTAGTCTCCTACACTCAATATCATTACACCGCTCTCACCCTAGGGTTTATGTTGTGCTAAAGCTTCCACATAAATGCATCGAGTCACATAACCAGATAAAACAACCAACTCTGATCAGAGAAAACAGCTCTCGGTTTGATGTTCTGCTGTCAGACAGAGGGATTAATATTTCTATTACCATTACTAAACGTCCAGTGTATCATTAACATGCATCATTGTGCGTGAGTTTTGTCCCAGCTGTGTACAGAAGGGAATCTGTGTGTACAGTGATGTCGTGACACAGAGCTACACAGTGGGCCACCAGGGAACACACACACACATACGGCAGGATTACTACAGCTAGAATTACAGCTTCGTCGTGATATTCCATGTGCGTATCTGCTTCTATGACACACACTCTCAGATATGTCTGTCTGCAGGTGATGATTAATGCCAAAAGATGAGTAATTATGTCAGCAGATGTAAAACTGCATTTAAAGCAGATGATAAGAATATTACTGTTATATGGAAACAACACACTTTTTAAACATGGAAATATAATGGGGCCCAAAAGTCTGAGACCACATTGAAAATCTAGGGTTTTTCTTTCCTTTAAAATTGGAAATAAACAAAAGGGTTTTGAATTTTTTTTTCAATTTCAAAACAAAGAAAGTAAACGCACAATATCTTGAATATTTTTCTATTCAAGATTCTGCACTATTTTTAGGTCCCTATTAAGAAATGTTGTGATATTGACCACATGCTTTGTTCCAAAAAAAAAAACCCACAGATTTTCCTCATGCCTAATCTCTCCAAGTGAAGCATGATGCATGATCAGATGACTTGATCTAAAATGTATCATAAGGTTTTGCACAAACTTGTATAGTCCATACCAGCTTGAGTGCACGCTGACATTAAAGCAAAAAGGTGACGTACCAAACACTGTACAAAGAAACTCTGAAATTCATGTAAATATTTCAGAGATTCTACTTTTCACTCAGTAATATAACTTGTAATGAGAATCATTGCGGGTGGCACGGTGGTGTAGTGGTTAGCGCTGTTGCCTCACAGCAAGAAGGTCCGGGTTCGAGCCCCGTGGCCGGCGAGGGCCTTTCTGTGTGGAGTTTGCATGTTCTCCCCGTGTCTGCGTGGGTTTCCTCCAGGTGCTCCGGT
Source organism: Neoarius graeffei (assembly GCF_027579695.1). Taxonomy (NCBI): domain Eukaryota; kingdom Metazoa; phylum Chordata; class Actinopteri; order Siluriformes; family Ariidae; genus Neoarius; species Neoarius graeffei. The sequence continues at coordinate 44,569,392 of NC_083569.1, forward strand.
TTCCCCCACAGTCCAAAGACATGCAGGTTAGGTTAACTGGTGACTCTAAATTGAGCGTAGGTGTGAATGTGAGTGTGAATGGTTGTCTGTGTCTATGCGTCAGCCCTGTGATGACCTGGCGACTTGTCCAGGGTGTACCCCGCCTTTCGCCCGTAGTCAGCTGGGATAGGCTCCAGCTTGCCTGCGACCCTGTAGAACAGGATAAAGTGGCTAGAGATGATGAGATGAGATGAGAATCGTTATAAATTAGAAAAGAATGTAAAATACAAGCTTTCAGACTTCTGGACCCCACTATATACTGTATATTCTGCATTTACAGTATCAGTCAAAAGTTTGGACACACCTTCTAATTCAATGTTTTCTTCATTTTTATTAAGTACAAGACACTTAATGTCTTAAAGTAATGATGGATGTCGTTTCTCTTTCCTTAGTTGAGCGGTTCTTGACATGATATGGATTACTACAGTTGGAGAATAGGGCTATTTACTGTATTTTTATTATTTACTGTTTACTCTTTGTTATTAAATGCATTAAGAAGGCAAGAAATTGCACTCATTAACTTTTGACGAGGCACACCTGTTAACTGAAAAGCATTCCAGGTGACTACCTCATGAAGCCGGTTAAGATAACGCCAATAGTGTGTAAAGCATCATCAAGGTAAACGCTGACTACTGTGAAGAATCTAAAATATGAAACGTTTTATTTTTTTCACACTTTTTTTGTTTACCACATCATTCCATATATGGGTGGCACGGTGGTGTAGTGGTTAGCACTGTCACCTCAGAGCAAGAAGGTTCTGGGTTCAAGTCCAGTGGCTGAGTGGGGTCTTTCTGTGCGGAGTTTGCATGTTCTCCCCGTGTCCACGTGGGTTTCCTCCGGGTGCTCCGGTTTTCCCCACAGTCCAAAGACATGCAGGTTAGGTTAACTGGTGAATCTAAATTGACCGTAGGTGTGAATGTGAGTGTGAATGGTTGTGTGTCTCTATGTGTCAGCCCTGTGATGATCTGGTGACTTGTCCAGGGTGTACCCGCCTCTCACCCATAGTCAGCTGGGATAGGCTCCAGCTTGCCCATGACCCTGCACAGGATAAGTGGCTATGGATGGACATAATTCCATATATGATCCATATCTTATTTCATAGTTTTGATGTCTTTAGTATTGTTCTACAATGTAGAAAATAGTCAAAATACAGGAAAACCTATTAAACCTTTGACTGGTACCGTATACATATAAAGGCACTACATCCATCCATCCATTATCTGTAACCGCTTATCCTGTGCAGGGTCGCGGGCAAGCTGGAGCCTATCCCAGCTGACTATGGGCGAGAGGCGGGGTACACCCAAGTCACCAGCTCATTGCAGGGCACTGCATCTCATCTGTTAAAATTTCTAAATGTCCAGTTACAGAAAATTCCTTGCTAAAGGTCCAGATAATGGAATACCAGTCACCTTTTAATGTTTAACCATTAAATATTAGTTTATGGCTGTAGTGTCACTGATGCGAGGAGAATTAATGCACACATCGCTGTCTAATTGTCTTTAAGCATTCTGTTTTCATCCACTTTAAACAGGCCATAATGTTAGTTCAAGAGACAGTAAATCAAATGAAAACTCTACAACTGTCTGTTCAAACTCTCCCCTTTGGGATCTAATCTGTACAAAGCTCTAGCTAGTCTCTGGTTCGATGAGCTGCCTTGAGTTAAATAATTGACATAAATGCATGTGAGAGGATCAGCTGCAACTGAAGATCTGCTACAGAAGCTGAATAAGTTTAAATTTTTAAAAACTGTCAAAAGCTTTACGATGACCAGGGGTGGGGGTTTTTCCCTATATTTATTGAGTCTGCTAGTGTATTTATTCAAACACTCAGTTCAGTGCACTGAACTACTTTGCTGGATCTGCATCCAGACTACTGTGAGCCAGTTGATGAACCCTGGATGAGCCTAAATGCTTTGTTAATCCTCTCCTGTCCAAAATATTTGGCGAAACCCTTGTATTAAAAAAGAGCAAGAAGATGCATGCACAAGTGTCTCAAATTCCAAAGGAATGAAAGTGCAGCAATGCAATGCGGCTTTCCACCTGGCACGGATGCACTAAACTTACTCCCAACTGGCTGGAGACACCATGCAGATACAGCCAGCCTATAAAATATTAACACTACTTGGGCCCCAAAAGCAAACCATGTCCACTACACAGCCTTCTCTTCTTCTGCAACTTTGATTCTTTTAATAGTGCTCTTTCTGAGCATGCAATATTAGCATACGGTCAATTCTGGGTTCGAATTATAAAAGGGCATTATTTGGTCTTATCACAGGAAATACAGCCAGTCCTGTAATGACGTGTTAATTATACATGTCGTCTTGTGCTCAGACAGAAGCCTGCATCTGCCAACCGCCTCCATTGTGTGCGATGGCTAAAAGCCAGCTTTCAGAAATTTACCGGATTGGTATTTCTAGTACTGTTTGAATAATGTGCATTCCAAAGATCTTATTTGCTACACAGTACAGTTTTACTTAATTATATTGCTGTACATTGTGCAAAGGTATATTAACCAGATCACAACTGATGAGTCGCGAGTGCTTATTCTGATAATTTTTAACCAGTGAGGCTCAATAGCAAGGAGCTCTTTCACCACTTATCATATTATCTGTCCTGAGTGAGGATCTCGTATTCCACCAGGGTCAGCTGTACGCTTACGCTTGTCTGTGTTTGTCTGCAGGTAGGCAGTCATTTTATATCAATCACAGGAACCCAGATAAATGTCGAAGGTGGCTTAATACCTGTCAAATACTTGTGTAATATTATATCACCCCCGAAAACAATCATTTGTGGAAAACAAAGCAAGTTGTATGATCTGGGCTTTTGTACAGCACATAACAGCCACGTTGAGAGTTTCACTTCCTGTCTCACTAGATATATAAAAAAGAACAATCCTCTTACAAAAATGCTCCTCATGTTGAGAAAGCCCAGTTCACCTGTAGGCTACAAAACATTGTACAGGGTTTCAAATTAACTGCAAGAAAAAGTGTGCTAAACAAAAACTTAGCAACAATAAAACACATTCAGGGATCTCTGGCCACAACAAAATATATAGCAGGTTGTCAGGTGTGCCTTTCTAAAGATGACTACAATACACTGTATGAAGCATAATTTGTTATTTTAATTACGCAACATAATCTGTAATATAGACTTAAGAAAAAAGTTTTTAAAAAGTGTGATGCGTGGGGGCGTCGTGGCTCAGGTGGATAAGGCGCTATACCATATATCCAGGGACCCAGGTTCGATTCTGATCTGAGGTCATTTCCCGATCCCTCCCCGTCTCTCTCTCTCCCACTCATTTCCTGTCCTGTCTCTACACTGTCCTATCTAATAAAGGTGAAAAAAGCCCCAAAAAATATATTTTAAAAAAAAGTGTGACAATCGGCCTCTGGCTTTCCTTGTATAAACAGATTAGGCTTAACTTATTATTCTTCTTGTTTTGTTCTCATGTCTGGGTTAGAATGTGTCTCATGAGTAAGGGAAGATTTTTAGCACAATTAGCACTATACAAAGTAATCAAACTCAACTAATCAAAAAAGCCTACTTTTCTCAAACTGCATTGTGATGATGTGTAACTCCATGATGTAAAATTCCACTTCCTAGTTACCTCCGCCAAGGAGGTTATGTTTTCGGTAGCGTTGGTTTGTTTGTTTGATGGTTTGTCTGTTAGCAACATTACGGAAAAAGTTATGAACGGATTGCTCTGAAATTTTTTTCCAGAGGTGTGACTGGGTACAAGTAACAATCCATTAAATTTTGGCGGTGATCCGGATCACCGTCTGGATCCTGGAATTTTTTAAAGGATTCTTGGCGGAGGTCTGCGCTCTCCGAGTGCTTTTCTAGTTCGAAACCGTTACTACAGTAGTCTAGTGACATCATCAGCAGGCATGGCAAATGATCCTCTTAAGGAATATAACTCTTGACTTAAAATACGAAGGCTCATCAAATGAAAATGAAAAGGAAGAAGGGACATCAATTTTACTGGACACATTTAATCTTTAACATGTACAATTCCATGTGCGCTAGCTAGCCAGCTAACCAATGGGCTATAAAGTGAGTATGGCTTCTTCTTCTTCTTCTTCTCTAGCGCAGGTATTTTCAACTTGTGGATCATTTTAGGTGCTAAATTCTTTCAGCTTAGCTTTAAGAGAAGAAGAGAGTGTTCCTGAGTTCAGTAAGTGGGTAATGCTCAATATGTTACTCAAAAAAGGTGGTACAATTATTTATTACGTATTAATATTTTTCAAATCGCATTGCACTAGAGTTTGCTTGGTTAAAATACATTGCGGGAGAACATCTCATACAGAGCAATCGCATTGAAAGTTTGATATATTGCTATGCAACATATGTTTATGCAAGTAGTTTGAAATTCAGTTTATTGAAGGTGCTGCAAATATCTTGCATGCAAATGTTTTTTTCTGTGCTGGAATGAGGTGGGCATACACCCTGCTCATTCATACTCAGGGTCAATTATCACAGCCAATTCACCTACTAGCCTATTTTTAGAAGGTGGAAGGAAACCTGAGAGCCCGGAAAAAACCTGCATGAACATGCAAAACTCCACACAGACAGTAACCCAAGTTCAGGATCAAATCTGGGACACTGGAGCTGTGTGGCAGCTGTGAGTGCTACCCATTTTTTTAAATTCAGAATAAAAATGTACCTAAAGTGCCCTTCACAATTATTGGCCCACCTTGTAAAGATCAGTAAAAAGGATGAGAAAAAAAATCCACCTTTTGTTGAATTACAGTGGTGCTTGAAAGTTTGTGAACCCTTTAGAATTTTCTATATTTCTGCATAAATATGACCTAAAACATCATCAGATTTTCACACAAGTCCTAAAAGTAGATAAAGAGAACCCAGTTAAACAAATGAGACAAAAATATTATACTTGGTCATTGATTTATTGAGGAAAATGATCCAATATTACATATCTGTGAGTGGCAAAAGTATGTGAACCTCTAGGATTAGCAGTTAATTTGAAGGTGAAATTAGAGTCAGGTGTTTTCAATCAATGGGATGACAATCAGGTGTGAGTGGGCACCCTGTTTTATTTAAAGAACAGGGATCTATCAAAGTCTGATCTTCACAACACATGTTGGTGGAAGTGTATCGTGGCATGAACATAGGAGATTTCTGAGGACCTCAGAAAAAGTGTTATTGATGCTCATCAGGCTGGAAAAGGTTACAAAACCATCTCTAAAGAGTTTGGACTCCACCAATCCACAGTCAGACAGATTGTGTACAAATGGAGGAAATTCAAGACCATTGTTACCCTCCCCAGGAGTGGTCGACCAACAAAGATCACTCCAAGAGCAAGGCGTGTAATAGTCGGCGAGGTCACAAAGGACCCCAGGGTAACTTCTAAGCAACTGAAGGCCTCTCTCACATTGGCTAATGTTCATGTTCATGAGTCTACCATCAGGAGAACACTGAACAACAATGGTGTGCATGGCAGGGTTGCAAGGAGAAAGCCACTGCTCTCCAAAAAGAACATTGCTGCTCATCTACAGTTTGCTAAAGATCACATGGACAAGCCAGAAGGCTATTGGAAAAATGTTTTGTGGATGGATGAGACCAAAATAGAACTTTTTGATTTAAATGAGAAGCATTATGTTTGGAGAAAGGAAAACACTACATTCCAGTATAAGAACCTTATCCTATCTGTGAAACATGGTGGTGGTAGTATCATGGTTTGGGCCTGTTGTGCTGCATCTGGGCCAGGACGGCTTGCCATCATTGATGGAACAATGAATTCTGAATTATACCAGCGAATTCTAAAGGAAAATGTCAGGACATCTGTCCATGAACTGAATCTCAAGAGAAGGTGGGTCATGCAGCAAGAAACAACCCTAAGCACACAAGTCGTTCTACCAAAGAATGGTTAAAGAAGAATAAAGTTAATGTTTTGGAATGGCCAAGTCAAAGTCCTGACCTTAATCCAATCGAAATGTTGTGGAAGGACGTGACGCGAGCAGTTCATGTGAGGAAACCCACCAACATCCCAGAGTTGAAGCTGTTCTGTACGGAGGAATGGGCTAAAATTCCTCCAAGCCGGTGTGCAGGACTGATCAACAGTTACCGGAAACGTTCAGTTGCAGTTATTGCTGCACAAGGGGGTCACACCAGATACCGAAAGCAAAGGTTCACATACTTTTGCTACTCACAGATATGTAATATTGGATCATTTTCCTCAATAAATAAATGACCAAGTATAATATTTTTGTCTCATTTGTTTAACTGGGTTCTCTTTATCTACATTTAGGACTTGTGTGAAAATCTGATGCTGTTTTAGGTCATATTTATGCAGAAATATAGAAATTTCTAAAGGGTTCACAAGCTTTCAAGCACCACTGTAGCATCATCTCACACTGAAAAAATAAGAAAAATCTGACCTTTAATTAAAATTAATTTATTCAGAGAAAAACATATCCCTCATTAAGAAATAATTATTTTCAACAAAAGCATGCCACTATCATTGGCACCCATCCATCCATCATCTGTAGCCACTTATCCTGTTCTACAGGGTCGAAGGTAAGCTGGAGCCTATCCCAGCTGACTATGGGTGAGAGGCAGGGTACACCCTGGACAAGTCGCCAGGTCATCACAGGGCTGATACATAGAGACAAACAACCATTCACACTCACATTCACACCTACGGTCAATTTAGAGCCACCAATTAGCCTAACCTGCATGTCTTTGGGGGAAACCGGAGCACCCGGAGGAAACCCACGCGGACACGGGGAAAACATGCAAACTCCACATAGAAAGGCCCTCGCTGCCGCTGGGCTCAAACCCAGGACCTTCTTGCTGTGAGGCAACAGTGCTAACCACTACACCACCGTGCCGCCCTATCACTGGCACCCTTGGAAATTATTTTACATTATATTACGTTATATTATGTAAATATATTACATTTATTCTATTTATTATTTATTTATTTTTTATTTATTCTTTTTTCAGATGATTTTATCTTCTATTTTTAGACATGTTTACTTCTTCTTTGATTCAGGAGCTTGGTAGCAAATTTGAATTTCCCTCCGGGGATTAATAAAGTGATTCTGATTCTGATATTATGTGGCATTTAGCGGACAACAAGTGCAAAAGTCAGGTACAAGAAGTGCTGAGTGTAATATTCTGCTGCAGTGCCAGCACTCAGCAAACAGCCAAGGAAACAATCCAACCATACAAATTAACTGACAAAGAGGAAAAAAACTCCACTGGCTAACCCCAGGCTAGACAGTCCACAACCTGGGTTGGTCTAGACCAGTACGCAATTATAGTGAACACAATGTAACTGAAGCATGTGTCCCATTTAAATTGCACATTTTTTAGTTGATTGGAGTGCGTAGGAACTTTCAAGCTGTAATCCATGACTAACTGGGGTACAAATATGAGGTGACACAGAGGCCAAATTCCCTTAGTTGGAGGGAAAATGGGAAAGATGACAGAACATACAAACCAAATGAGGGAGATGTGTGTTGACCTTCATAAGTCAGGGAATGGTTATTTTAAAAAAAAAAACTACTCCCCTGAAAATGTCAATTTCTACTGTTAGGGCAATAATTAAAAAAAAAATAAACAAAAAAAACTGGACACCAACTGGAAGTGTTATAATCTTGCCTGGAAGAGGACCCAAGTTTATTTTGCCCCATGTACAGTAAGGAGGAGGGTAAGAGAGGCCAAAAAAAAATCTCCAAGGATCACAGTTGGTGAATTACAATAAAAAGTAAAATCTTGGGGTTTCTAAGTCTCCAAAACCACCATCAGATGCCACTTCCATGCCAACAGATTATTGGAAAAAGCCTTTTCTGTCAGTTAACCACAAACGTAAGCACCTGAAGTTTGCAAAATCCTACTACAACTTTGACTGGAACCGTGTTCTATGGTCTGATGAAGCAAAACTGGAGCTTTTTGGCAATAAACACTCAAGGTGGGTTTGGTGTAAAAAGAAGGATGGCTATAATGAAAAGAACCTGATCCCAACTGTAAAATATGGTGGAAGTTCTGTGATGTTTTGGGGCCGTTTTTCCTCCAAAGGTCCTGGAAACCTTCATGGCATCCTGGACTCCATGAAACACCAGGACATTTTAAATCAAAATCTGGCTGTTTCTGCCAGGAAACTAAAACTGGGTCGTCACTGGATCTTCCAGCAGGACAATGATCTGAAGCATGTGTCCAAATCAACACACAGATGGTTCACTGACCACAGAATCAAGCTTCTGCCATGGCCATCTCAGTCACCTGACCTGAACCCCATTGAAAACCTGTGGGGTGAGCTGAAAAGGAGAGTGCACAAGATAGAGCCTCAGACCCTGGATGATCTCGAGAGATTGTGTAAAGAGGAATGGGCTCAGATGCCCTGCTCTGTATCTCCAACCTTATAAAATGTAATAGGAAACTCAGTGCTGTTTTACTGGCAAAGGGAGGTTGTACAAAGTATTAAATACAGGCATGCCAATAATAGTGGCATGTGTGTTTTTATTGAAAATAATAATTTCTTTATGAGGGATTTGTTTTTCTCTGAATAAATGTATTTCAATTAAAGATTGGATTTTTCTCATTTTTTCAGTGTGAGATGAAGCGACTTCTTCACCAAAAGGTGGATTTTTTTGAACCTTTTATACTAATCATTATGGGGGGGGTCAATAATAATGTACAACACTATATATAAATTTTAATTAAATTATACTGTATGTTGAGGCTATTTTATGGTAATTTCATAAGCAGAAATTATTTGTCAGCTTTGGTGGCCTGAAAACTTCAGTGCAAAACTGAAGAGGCGGAATTTATGCAGAAAACATGTTTTGAAGCATACATTAGATTTCAAGGTTCAAGACTGCCACACAACATTAGTTTTTGGTGGTAATGATGTGTGGTACAGCACAGCAATCAATAATAAACAACACCCTAAACAGTAAGGTATGGTGCTGCAGTGGTTAGCACTGTCACCTCACAGCAAGAAGGTTCTGGGTTCAAGCCCAGCGGCTGACGGGGGCCTTTCTGTGTGGAGTTTGCATGTTCTCCTCATGTCTGCATGGGTTTCCTCTGGGTGCTCCAGTTTCCCCCACAGTCCAAAGACATGCAGGTTAGTTCAATTGGCTACTAAATTGCCCATAGGTGTGTATGTGTAACCACCACTAGATGTGGGTTTGGGTCTCTCTGGCGTGCTATAATCACCCAAGAAAACTCATGGAAGCTAGTTGATGGCTTCCTGGATCATCGACCCTCAACTATGAGGATGGCGAGACGAAATGTGCATGGAGAAGAGTATGTGCATTAATGATTATACAAGATCGACAAAGTATAGATTGTGCAAACATTACAGCATGGAAGAAGGAAAATTCTTCAGCTGAAATATTTGATGTGCTGGGTGCGAGGGCATCAGAGGACATTTCTAAAGCTCTTTTCTGAATGTGTTTGGCATATAAGGATACACTGATGATACGTCATGGTCATGTTCATTTGAGATGGATGGAATATTTTAGCCTGTCTAAAATAAAAAAGATCTAATGGAGCGTGTCCACCTCCTCCATCCACAATGGGTTAATTTTTTGCATGCCTAAAATCCCCTTCCTCCCTCCTCCTTCTCCCTGACCTTGCAGAAAAATATTTCACACCAAATAAAATCTTTTTTTTAAATATATTTCACACTGAACCACGAGAAAAACACATTCGTCTTGCTGTTCGTGACATGTTCTAATCTGCCCTGCTATAACGCAGTCACACTGGGTGTCTATATGAGCAGAGGATGTAGTGCGCAACTGTAGGGAGCTCACAGTCATTTGGAATTCAGCCTGTGTGCGTGAGGCTGTTATTAAAACCGAGGTCAACTGGATTTCCTCACGCGAGCTCGATTGGTGCAAATGGATTGATGAATGTATTTATTTATTTATTTATTTATTTATTTTTTACATTTGTAAATGTTTTCATATAGAATGATATGGTCACGTGTCACGAAAACTGCCTCAGTATCCTGTTAGTCGTTTCCAATGACAGTGCTGGATAAGATTGCAAGGTGGAATGGACGGGGATCAAAGAAGTAATTTGCTATTTAAAGGATAATTATTCTAAGATAGCCAATTCATTCTGAGTTAAGCTCCCCCCCCCACAAGCTAGTATATCACTTACTCCGCCTTTGAGCTTCCCTGAGCCTGAGCATCTTCCCTCAGACATTTAGTTCATCTTGTGCTGACATTGTTATCAGTAAGCAAACTGAATTGAGCATCTTACCTTCTCCTGAGCCCGGCTGAGCCTCTTCTGGACGTTTTTGGCGAAAATGCCCGTCTTTATTTCTGCCATGGCTGCTCGGGGATTGAAACGGGGAGAGTGTTTCAGCACCTAGGACAGCGGAGGAGGAGGAGGCGGAGGAAGAGAAGGAGGAGGAGCTCTTAAAGCCACACCCCCACCTCAACCCCCGCATTACTGCTACACACAACCTGAACACCTCGAATTCCATTCAACAATACTGTTTTTAGTAATATATCAACAGAAAAGACCTTAATAGTTCAGATTTGCAAGTCTAGTCCGCCTCTCTCTCTCTCTCTCTCTCTCTCCTCTACGTCAGCAGTTATCCACAGTTTGGCTGCGTCCCAAATTGCAGCTTGTGCTACTCTACTCAAGAGCATGTCAGCTGTCCTCAGTCTTTTGGCACACTGTTTAGTGCAAAAGTGTGCGGTTTCTGATGTAGTGGGTGTTGTGAGTGGCAGAAGGTTCCCACTGACTCACATTTAAGCCACGTTTACTTGTAGGGTGGAAGTGGCAGGGATGGTTATAATGTTTCATTTCTTTATTTTAAATAAAGAATACCTGTACAGGCGGCACGGTGATGTAGTGGTTAGCACTGTCACTTCACAGCAAGAAGGTCCTGGGTTCGAGCCCAGCAGCCGGCGAGGGACTTTCTGTGTGGAGTTTGCATGTTCTCCCTGTGTCCGCATGGGTTTCCTCTGGGTGCTCCGGTTTCCCCCACAGTCCAAAGACATGCAGGTTAGGTTAATTGGTGGCTCTAAATTGACCGTAGGTGTGAATGTGAGTGTGAATGGTTGTCTGTGTCTGTGTCAGCCCTGTGATGACCTGGCGACTTGTCTAGGGTGTACCCTGCCTCTCGCCCGTAGTCAGCTGGGATAGGCTCCAGCTTGCCTGCGACCCTGTAGAACAGGATAAAGCGGCTAGAGATAATGAGATGAGATGAGATTCTTACATGTGCTCATTTATGGAATTATCTAATCAGCCAATCATGTGGCAGCAGCACAATGCATAAAATCATGCAGATACATGTAAAGAGCTTTAGTTAAATGTTGACTGTGGCATGGATGTTGTTGCTTGGTAGATCTGAGTAGATCAGAAATTCTTGTTCTCCTCTGTTTACAGCTCATGACTCAGTTTCACAGTTGGTATTTACAGAACAACGAAGTCCTCAAACTGAAATGTGTCACGTTTAGTTCATTTCCTGCAGCTGGATTGACTGAAGTTGCAATCACTTTCTCCTTGCAATTAAATTTCATTAGAGTTTGCTTGGAGTGGCACAGTGGTGTAATGGTTAGCACTGTCGCCTCACAGCAAGAAAGTTCTGGGCTTGAGCCTAGCGGCCAATGGGGGCCTTTCTGTGTGGAGTTTGCATGGGTTTCCTCCAGGTGTTCCAGTTTCCCCCACAGTCCAAAGACATGCAGGTTAGGCTAATTGGTGGCTCTAAATTGACGAATGTGAATGGTTGTGTGTCTCTATGCATCAGCCCTGTGATGATCTGGCGACTTGTCCCATAGTCAGCTGGGATAGGCTCCAGCTTGCCTGCGACCCTGTAGAACAGGATAAGCAGCTACAGGTAATGGATGGATAGATGGGTACCAAAAAAAAATTCAAGCTCTCTTGGGGGCCCTCTGGTGGCCACAGGGGCCCTAAGCAGGCGCTTAGTTTGCTTACGTGTCAGGCCAACCCTGGATAGGAGCATAGGTGTCCCTCTGTTTCTGTCACATACACCAGAGCCAGTGAGATTAACAGCAACAGAACATGTGTGTGTCCCTCTGTTGTTTATTAAGCTGTCAGCTGCACCACCACCAAGCTGCTCACTTGATTGCTCCAGGTTACAGGATCGTAGCATGTGTGGAATCAGCCTGGACTATACACCCCTGTGGGCCCTGTATTTTATCACTGGTAGCTTCAGGAGACAAAGCGTTATGGATCAAGGTTTGTTTCAGATATAAGATTCCCAGTATCAAATGTAGACATAGTGATGACATCCTGAGCAGAGATTATATTTAACAGTTATTCCACGAAATCAAGTCAGATATGAGGTGATAGGCGACGAGGCGTGTAGCGCCGAGTAGGCTATAAGCCATGTATGACGAGATTGAGTGGAATATCTATTTCATTCTATCCACATTCACTGGATTTTGAGAAACAGAGCTTTTTTTTTTTGCAAATTTGATAAATAAAAACTTTATACAAAACATCCGACAAAATAACTTTTTTTTTAAGAAAAAAAATTTCTGCTTAGAATGTAAACAAACCGGTGAAATGACAGTAGCAATTTGTAAAAAATGCAATAATAATAATTCTTGAAAAATTAAAAAAAGATATGTTCTTCCCATTAAATACTTTTATTCCATATTTTGTTGCTTTTTTGTATTTTGGGGGGTTTTGTTTTCAAGTAGAGTTTTTATTTCATCCTCAGTTGGTTCAGCAACATGCTCTGCCATTTTGTTTTTCTCCATGCACGGTGTATGAGCTGATAGCCTAGTAGTAGAGTAGCCAATCAGAGCACGCAATTGCTCATATCCAGTGAATATGGATAGAATAATATCACTTATCTGATACACATGGGCATTTATTTGGTGATTTTCTAGCGAGAATTAAAGTGGCTGTCCCAATCGTACGAAGCAACCCTGCCATGTCTTCCCTACATGGGATTCCCTTTAGGGCTGCAGTTGAAGGTTTCAGAATCACAAAGCCAATAGAACAAAGCAAACTGGCCACAAGGCACCAATAGGTTGCCAAGGGCCAAACCAATGCTCCTACATCCTCTGAAGGTCCATACACCTTGTCAGAGACATAAGCTTCCAGAATCACAAATCCAGGGCCATAACAAGTGCCCAAGTGCCCCAGTCCACCCCAGGGTTCTCCACGAGGGGTTTTAGAGGTGCAGGCCACCCCCCTTTCTGTGATTCCCGCCCCCGTTTAATTTCTGCCGCCCCTTTACAAAAGGAAGAGACGTCCCTTTGTTTTCTTTGTGACAGATAGCCTTTCTCTGTTGGAGTACCGACAACGCAACAACACCCGAGTGTGAAACTCATTTACCAGCAATTAGTTTAGTCAGTCTGACGATTATAGTCTAAGAAAAGCGTTTCACACTTTGACGTTTTTGACACATTGTTCTTGCGCCGGGAGATAACACGCCTTTATAATAACATGTGAATCGACACCAAGTTCGAGATAACTGATTGTTATTGTTATACATTGATGTGGATGTTTAGGAAAAGAGGAAAGCAGGTAATTTTGAGTTAGTTTCTTTCAAATATCAAAGCATTTTGTGCAACCATATTTTAGAGATCATGTTAGGCTGTGTAACTATTACAATGCATTTTGCTTGAGTCTGTATGAATGAGTTTAAATTACAATGTCATTTTTCTTTTTTATCTTCTTAGACTGTTAACTGGTGAACATGGATGGAGCAGTGTAAATATAGCCATGGAGCAGTGTAAATATAGTTAAAACAACATCTTTTCAATGTACTTTACTCTCTAAAAAAAAGTATTTTTCCAGTGGTCCCTGCAATTACATTTCCATTTCAAACAATGTCAGCTTTTGTGGAGCAGTGTGAATATAGTTAATACAAAAAATTTTCTGTACTTTTCTGTTCTTTTTTTTGTAGTTTGCTAAATAAAAAATATTTTTTCCAGTTCCATTTCAAACAATGTGTCTGAATATGATGTGTAAGTGTGTAATGTTTGATGTATGATGTGTTTTGTACCAGTCCAATTGATTCCTCTATTCTAAATGATTACTATTTGAGAGTATTTCATGCAAATGTTATGCAAATGACATATGTAAATTTATGCAAATTTGTTTCAAGGTCATCCGATTGACCCCCACCCCCCTATATTTTCAATCCGTGGAGAACCATGCACCCCATTGGTTGAGCCCTAAGCACCACCTCAAAAGAGTTACATGTGACTTAGCAATATATGGCAGTGGCTGCTTTCAGAATGCTTTGAGGGTGAAAACATCACCCATTGGACCCAGGCTACATCAGGTGCTGATGACCATGTTGTGGTACAAACTTCAATTCTGCCACTTGCCCTTAAGCATCTTGGGGATCAAGGTGAACATGACATATTGCTCTCCCTTAAGGCATGACTCCTGAAGCGCCTAAACATTGTAGGGCCTGGTCCCCTGGGTATATTTTAGTTGGTACCTTACATTAGCTACTTCTAGTTACATTACTTTGATTAAAATGATGGACAATGTCCACTAGCTAGCATCGTGACTTGCGCATGAGTTGGATTATAGTGAGGGTGAGTTGCGCACAGTCGTCAGCCTCACTCTCATGTCCCAGCCCACCTGTATCCAGTGGTAAGACAAGTCAGGATGACTGGAGGTAAGTCGGAATGCAGTGGATGGCCAACAGTTTCCTTCGTGTCTCACTGTGCCCTGATTGCGGTCCACAACACTTACTGGGTCCACCTTCCTGCTTACTGAACCACCAGCTGGTGGTCTCCTCCATGCAGTCCGCCTAGTCCAGTTTTTGCATGCATTGGTAGACAAACCCTAACTCACTGAGGGTTCAAACCCGTCAGTTACCCTCAACCAGGTTTAGCTGGCCAGTCAAAACCATTGCCTGGGGTGTGGTCGCTATTGCATGCAAACAGCTACTAGGAGCCACAGGTGAGAGTTAAGTGTACAGTGAGGACCAAAAAGGACGAACTACTCCAAAGAGTGCAACATGTTCCCCCATCAGAGGTACCATCTCTCCTGTAACACCCCATAACTAGCTAGCATACAATAGCTTTGTCAGTCAATCATCACTCAAAGTTTTAATATCTTTTACTGACAACCTTCTTCTTCTTTCAGCTGTTCCGGTTAGGGGTCGCCACAGTGAATAATGTCCCTCCATCTCCTTTTGTCCTCTGTATCTTCTTCTGTCACACCAACCGTCCTCATGTCCTCCTTCACCACATCCATAAATCTCATCTTTGGTCTTCTTCTTTTCCTTCTACCTGATAACTCCATCTCCAGTATTCTTTTCCCAATATACGCTGGATCTCTCCTCTGTACGTGTCCAAACCATCTCAATCTCACCTCTTTCACTTCGTCTTCAAGCCGTTCTACATGTGCTGTTCCTCTAATATACTCCTTTCTAATCCTGTCCAACTTTGCCCCCCCAATGAAAATCTTAGCATCTTCAACTCTGCTACCTCCAATTCAACCTCCTGTCTTTTTGGCAGTGCCACTGTCTCCAAACCATACAACATAGCTGGTCTTACTACTGTCTTGTACACTTTCCCTTTCACTCTTGCTGGCAACCTTCTGTCACAAATCACTCCTGACACTCTCCTCCATCCATTCCAACCTGCTTGCACTCTCTTCTTCACTTCTCTTCCACACTCCTAGATATTGATATTTGAACTCATCTGCTTTGACCACCTCCATTTCGTGTAGCTTATAGCTGACAATGGTAAATTTACTATTCACATTTTCATTGTCTTTACCACTTATCCACTAAGGACTGTGGGTGAGCTGGAGCCTATCACAGCTGACTTTGGGTGAGAGGCAGGGCACACCGTGGAAAGGTTGCCAGTCTATCACAGCACTGAGACAAACAGCCATTCACACCTTTGGGCAATTTTTAGAGTAGCCATTTGACCTAATCTGCATGTCTTTGGACTGTCAACCAGCAGGTCAAACCCAGAACCTGCTTACTGTGAGGCAACAGTGCTAACCACTTCACCACCTGGTAATTAGGGCGGCACGGTGGTGCAGTAGTTAGCACTGTCACCTCACAGCAAGAAGGTTCTGGGTTCAAGCTCAGTGGCCAACGGGGGCCTTTCTGTGTGGAGTTTGGATGTTTTCCCTGTGTCTGTGTGGGTTTCTTCCGGGTGCTCTGGTTTCCCCCACAGCCTAAAGACATACAGTTACAGTAGGTTAACTGGCCACTCTAAATTATCCATAGGTGTGAATATCTGAGCTGTTCTCAGATGTGAGTAGTATGGAGCTGCCAGCAGCACCCTTGTATGCCTTCAACTTGACCATGTTGAGCTGTGTCTTTTGTAATTCAGCTGCAAGAAAGCAGTTCCAAAGTATATCATCAATATACTTGTGAAAATTTTACAACTAAAGTTTCATGTTTAACATATTATTTAATACTGAACTTGCCATTTTTAGTCAAGGCACCATCTTAAGTTGCTGTTCAACTGATATCTTTCAGTGTGTGCCTTCAATTACACTGTCTATTATGGAGTTTTATTCCTATCTTTAATCAAGAGTGTGGGCTTTCAATTTGAGAGCAGTATTTATTCATTTCATGTTCAGCTTTTGGGCAGCATGGTGGTGCAGTGGTTAGCATTATCACAGCAAGAAGGTCCTGGGTTTAATCCCAGTGGCTGATGGGGATTTTTCTGTGTGTAGTTTGTATGTTCTCCTTGTGCCTGCATGGGTTTCCTCCCACAGTCCTAAGACATGCGGATTAGGTCAACTGTGTATGTGTACCCGCCACCAGATGAGGGTTTGGGTCCCTCTGGTGTACTATAATCACCCAAGAGAATTCATGGAGCTAGCTGATGGCTTCCTGGATCTCTGACCTTCAACTATGAGGATGGCAGCAAACAGACAGTTCAGATTTTGCAATTCCACCCCCCCCCATAAAATTTTTTTAAAAATCCACTGCTCATGCTCAGACTGCTTTGTGCGCTTGTGAATCTTTTGCTCACAGACTTCTGTGCTCTGTCTCGGATTTTGGTGATACAACCCTATCAAAATTCAAACATTTCAAAATTCCATCCATCCATCCATTATCTGTAGCCGCTTATCCTGTTCTACAGGGTCGCAGGCAAGCTGGAGCCTAACCCAGCTGACTATGGGCAAGAGGTGGGGTACACCCTCGACAAGTTGCCAGGTTATCGCTGGGCTGACACAGAGACAAACAACCATTCACACTCACATTCACACCTACGGTCAATTTAGAGCCACCAATTAACCGAACCACATGTCTTTTGACTGTGGGGGAAACCGGAGCACCCGGAGGAAACCCACGCAGACATGGAGAGAACATGCAAACTCCACACAGAAAGGCCCTCGCTGGCCACTGGGCTCGAACCCAGGACCTTCTTGCTGTGAGGCTACAGTGCTAACCACTACACCACCATGCCACCCCATTTCAAAATTCAAACATTGCAAAATTTTTCTGAAAAGATTTTCTGAACATGAAAAGTGAAGTAAATACTGCTCTCAAATCGAAAGATCATGCTCTTGATTAATGATAGGACTAAAACTCCATAATCCATCACCAATATGGGTGGATAAGAGGCGGATCTGTCTGTCCGGCTGTATCTACTGTGCATGCTCTGGCTCCAAGGTCTTTACTATGCTTGCTCTAGTTCTAAGGGCACTGTTGAGCAGCAGCTGGCTCACTGAGCTCTATATAAAATCTGGAGAGCTCATAGGCTTGTCAGAGTGAAGCCATCTGGCCGCCATCTTACCACTCACATCGCGGAGCAGAATGGTCATTTAAACTACTGGAAGCGACACAAAACTGGACAAGTTATTTATGTAGTTGGTGAGAAAAATTACAAGAAAAATGCTTGCATGTGCCACAGTAAACTGTACAAACCATCAAGTCAAAGGTTGTGGATGGACATTTCACCTGTGAGTATTGATAGTGTAATCATTTTTACACGTGTGCACAGTGCCATTTGTGCGAACCCCCTCTAACATTTTATGATGGTTTGCAAGAGCAAAAGAAAAAAATAACAGAAAATCTGTCTCTTCATCTTGTCTGTTTTTGTTGAAAATCTGATATTGATCTCTGGGATGAACACTGTGACTGTGTCAGATTTTCGATGGAAATGTCCCAGACTAGATCAAAGCCAAAGTCTAGACATGTTTGAGATTAAATGTGAGGGCTCAAGCTCAACGGCTCAAATTCAAAAAGCAAAATGAACTGAGTAAATTAGCCTCAGTAGCCTAAAGCCTGGCGCACACGGGCGACTTCTTGTCGCAAGCGTATTGCAATTTTTGGATGCAAGTTTCCCCTCTTGGATAGCTGCACGTGCGCATTATCTGCTACCAGTGGGCGATTTGGTGAGGGGGGGATGCAAGTTACGTGGAAATCACGTGACTACTTCGAGGGCAGGGATGCAAGTCACGTGGAAATCACGTAACTACTTCGTGGGCAAGGATTGGCTTAGCCTTTGGAGGTGATCGCTTCGTTATCGCAAAGACACACATGCGACGATATCTCTGCAACAAGTCAGCGACTGGTGATTTTTTTTTGGTCGCAAAATATCAAGCATGTTTGTTACCTGCAATCTGTCACAAGCAACAAAAAAATCACCGTTGCCAATATCCATACACAAAGCAATTTTTCGCTTGCGTCAAAAAGTTGCATGACCTAGCGATAGAACATCACCCGAGTGCGCCGGGCTTAAATGAAAGAAGGCCCATAGCCTTAAGCAGAAATGGCAGTGAGGGATGCAAATTAAAAGAGAGATGTTATTGTTCTAGTTTGGTCAGTAGTTATTTTCATTTACCTAAGTCTCATCTACATGTCGCACCTATTTGCACAAATTGCCAAAACAGGCATGATTGTCTGTTTTAACTACATGATTTTAGTTTAAATTGAGTGCAAGTATATTGATAAGTACTCTTAAATCAAGGTTGGTCATATTTCCCGGTCAACGACTTATTTCCCAGATGGCGACCGAAATATGATTTCCTGTACAAAGAAAAACTGAAATAATCTCCATAAAAATAATTATAGTAGGAGTAAAAGAGCCGTTCAAAAAAAAAAGATCAGTGACTGAACTGGAAAAGGAAATAAGCAAACAAACAGTCACAGTGAAGGGGAGCACTATAAAGATATGTAGGTAAAGTTGAGAAAATAAGAGGAGGTAATGAAAGGAAAAAAACTCAGAAGATACTTTTCTTGGGGCAAATATGATCGTATGCCACGGTTATACCACTCTTGAGCGAGGCACCTAACTCCCAACTGCTCCCTGGGTGCTGTTAGCATGGCTGCCCACTGCTCTGGGTATGTGTGTGTGTTCACTGCTCCAGATGGGTTAAATGCAGAGAGCTATTTCACAAGTGTGTGATGAATAAAAGTTGTTGTTCTTTGTTAGGGCAGCACGGTGGTGTAAGTGGTTAGCAAGAAGGTTCTGGGTTCGAGCCCAGCGGCCGGCGAGGGCCTTTCTGTGTGGAGTTTGCATGTTCTCCCCGTATCTGCATGGGTTTCCTCCGGGCGCTCCGGTTTCCCCCACAATTCAAAAGACATGTGGTTTGGTTAAAGGGCATATCACAGGTAAATTCAGGAGCAATATCAATGTAATTCTCCTATTTTATATTAAACTTTGGTCAAATATCTGTAACATTCTGCATTCTCTGCAATTTTTTTTACCTTGTGCAATACCAGAAAAATTCAGTTGAAATCAAGCCGTTTGAGGCGAATTGGTCCGCCTCTGAAAAAACTTGGCATTTGGATTTCCCGGGAAACATTGATTTTCGTGACGTCGCGTGCGGGACGCCTCCCTCTGAATCCTACGTCAGCGCTGGTTTGTTTATGAGAAAACGACCTGGTGGTTTTCTGCAAATTTCTTCAACGTTATCACGTAATTATTAAAATGGTTAACAGATGTATCGTAGGAGGGTGTAGCAACACCAATCTTGATGGGATTAGTACTCATCGTTTCCTAAAAGACCGGACGATGAGAGAGAAATGGGAGCGTTTGGTCTACACAGGCTGTGCACTGAAACCGTGCAAAGTTCGCGCAGCCTGCTGGTGCTTCCACAGGTAACGTCACGAATCTGGCTCCAGACTCCTTTGGGATTTTTCCAGACGCCTTTTGTTATTTTATTTTTTTCTGCTGTAGACAGACGGCCTTGTGCAAAATTACCCTTCTGGATGAGTGTGTAAAGGGACATACTTTCATATTTTTTAAAAAAAACGAAATTGTTCCAGAATATGTCCTTTAATATGGGACGACCTTGGGCTGAGGTGCCCTTGAGCGAGACCCCTAACTCCCAACTGCTCCCCGGGTGCTGTTAGCATGACTGCCCACTGCTCTGGGTATGTGTGTGTTCACTGCTTCAGATGGGTTAAATACAGAGAAGAATTTCACAAGTGTTCTTTCTTTCTTAAACATAAGCCAAATACACGCGATGTGAGTGGTAAAATGGCGGCCACGTGGCTTCACTCTCCAGATTTTATACAGGGCTCAGTGATCTGGTTCCAATATTTCCAAGATGGCGGCTCCCATTTAGACCAGAAAAGGCTTCAAAACTGTACAGTGAAAATAAATGGCGCCGTGGTGTCTATTTATAAATGTACCATCACTGATTTCGACCAAAAACTGCACAATGGGTGCAAATAGCGCTTTGTAACAGTTTGTGGAAACTACAATTCCCAACAGCCCTTGCAAACCGGAAGCGCCTGTTTCTTGGCGCTTAGGTTAGCAGGCTGTTGCTAACTTTAATGTAGATGTTAGCTTTCGTGGATATTTTAAAGGTAAATAAACATTTGAAGAAATTGACTATTGAGATACACATCCACCTGCGTTTATTTCCATTTGTTTTGTCATTGTTTGCAGTACGCTACCATCATTTATTTAACTAGCTAAAAGGCTTAACAAAAATGTAAAGAGCTGTCCTATTTTGCGGAAGTGCAGCTGTGTTTACTAAATGTGAGGCACTTTATAAGTGCTTGTTTACTTCGCATTGTTTGTTTGTGTAGCTGCTGCTTGATGAGAGAGATGCTGTGTGCATTTCAACATGCGTCCCACTGAGCCAGGTGTGAAAGATGGTCGAAACCGCAAGACTAACAAAACCAAAAGCACTCGGGGAGCTGTAGCTCAGTGTCCCGGGGCTTCTGAGTCCTGCAGTGAGAGCAAGAAGTCCAAGAAAATACAGTAAGTACTGCATGATTTTAGGTTTATTATTGATTTGAGTCAAAACTCTTAAAAATGTAGTGTATTGTGTGACGTGTTAATGATGCACAATAACTCTGAGCACACTTTGGAACAAATCATCAAAGCAGCAGACAATCTAGTCTTGGGAGTCAATTCCAAAGAGAGTCGATTCATTGAATTCATGAATCTACGGAGTCGAGACATAAATTCAGACTCGAGGTTGTGAACAAATGAAAGTCAGAGAGAGGGAGAGAGTCGGCGATTTCTTTCTTTTTTTTTTTTTTTTGTCTGACACACACCTCCTTTAAAGGAGTACGCCACCCTCAAGTGAAATTGAGTCAGTCCCTGCAGTCCCTAGAGTTGGATGAGTGAGCCAAAGCGTTTTGTAGCCGACCCAGCCATTGTCCTGATCTGGAAACGTCCCGGTTAGCTTAGCTTAGCATAGTCGCTGTAATCCGGCGTGTCCAGCTAGCATTGTCGTTGCAAAAGTGAACCAAACAACTCAAGATTTTTTATAATTATTTCTCATGACCTGTACATTCACATCGAGTACACATATCAATGCAAATTAACACGAAGGGATTTACTAGACCAATTTATATTTGGAACTATTTTCGGGCAAAGCACCGCTGCAGGCGCAAAGACACCATGCAGCACCACAACTTCCGTCAATACACCAGTGTTACCAGGGAAACCAGGGGTTTCAGGTGCTGCGCGGTGTCTTTGCGCCTGCAGCGGTGCTTTGCCTGTGCTGTGGCCGAAAATAGTTCCAGATATAAATTGGTCTAGTAAATCCCTTCGTGTTAATTTGCATTGATATGTGTACTCGATGTGAATGTACAGGTCATGAGAAATAATTTATAAAAAATCTTGAGTTATTTGGTTCACTTTTGCAACGACAGTGCTAGCTGGACACGCCGGATTACAGCGACTACGCTAAGCTAAGGCCAAGTTTACATTAGACAGTATCTGTCTCGTTTTCTTCGCGGATGCACTGTCCGTTTACATTAAAACA
The DNA here is from genome assembly GCF_027579695.1 of Neoarius graeffei. Lineage (NCBI taxonomy): Eukaryota > Metazoa > Chordata > Actinopteri > Siluriformes > Ariidae > Neoarius > Neoarius graeffei. Next base: position 44,591,558 of record NC_083569.1, read on the forward strand.
CCTGGAAACGGGAATCCGCCAGGGTCCAGGTATTCAATCCAGATCGTGTCTGGTCCGGTGCTGTGTAAACATTGAGAATACGCGGATACGCTGTGCTGAGCTCTAGCTGGCGCCGTCATTGGACAACGTCACTGTGACATCCACCTTCCTGATTCGCTGGCGTTGGTCATGTGACGCGACTGCTGAAAAACGGCGCGGACTTCCGCCTTGTATCACCTTTCGTTAAAGAGTATAAAAGTATGAAAATACTGCAAATACTGATGCAAATACTGCCCATTGTGTAGTTACGATTGTCTTTAGGCTTGCCATCCTTCCACTTGCAAGTGGTAAGTGACTTGCGCACAGCGGCTCAGTCCCGAATCACTGCTCGTGCGCTTCACTCGCGCGCTCTGTGAGCTGTGCAGGGCCGGAGTGCACACCCTCCAGAGGGCACTCGCTGTTCAGGGCGGAGTGATTTGGAGCGCAGCCGCTGAGGAGGAAGCGATGAGCCGCACTGACACATTTCAACTTGCGTGCCGAATTAGTCATGTGATTAGCGTATCCGTGTATTGGCGTTGCTGTGTGCACGCGAATCGTGTATTGGCGTTGCTGTGTGCACGCTAATCGTTTTTAAAAACGTTAATCTGATGATCCGCTGATACGGTCTAATGTAAACCCCACCTAAAGCTAACCGGGACGTTTCCATATCAGGACAATGGCTGGGTCGGCTACAAAACGCTTTGGCTCACTCATCCAACTCTAGGGACTGCAGGGACTGACTCAATTTCACTTGGGGGTGGCGTATTCCTTTAACACTAATACAAAGAAGTGTTTTACTGAAAAGGGTTGTTTTACAATCAGGGTACGCAAGCTAAAAATCAAGTCAAGTTTATTTGTATAGCACTTTTAACAATAAACATTGTCGCAAAGCAGCTTTACAGAATTTGAATGACTTAAAACATGAGCTAACTTTGTCCCTAATCTATCCCCAATGAGCAAGCCTGTGGTGACGGTGGCAAGGAAAAACTCCCTCAGACGACATGAGGAAGAAATCTCGAGAGGAACCAGACTCAAAAGGGAACCCATCCTCATTTGGGCAACAACATGACTATAACATTAACAGTTTTAACATGAAGTCAGTTTCGTTGATGTTGTAACTCTTCACTGATGGAAGCTTGAGTGCAAAACTGTTCATGACAACTGCAGTCCTAAAGTTAGCAAGTCAACTGTCGTCCTCAGCCATAAAAGCATTACTGTAAGAGTCCAGAGCATCCTCCAGGTGTGACTTTCAACTGTCCTCATGGGGCCGTCCTCCACAGGAGCGATGCGATAAAACTCCAACCAGACACAGGGCACCAGGATGGATCAAGCAGGTCCGAGGGGCAGAAGAGGCCAGCATCTCAATCCCAGGACCAACATGTAACTCAGAGGGACAGATGATGGGGGGGAGAAAACACAGGTTGTTAGGTATGCCCTAAAAATGACACAAGTATTAAATCTGTGTGGTAGGCTCGCAGAGACGAGAGTCTTGACATCAGGCATAATACACAACAATGGCATGTTAATATGGTTAAAAAAATATCATGACCTGCTCTGGCTGGATGCTTGATTGGGTGATGGGAGCACACTCCTCAGCAATGATGAGATGCAGATGGGACCCTTAGGGCTGGCCAAGACAATTCAGTTACATTTCACCGGGTCTGGGACATGCGACAGAATGTCTGACGGCCGATTTCCGGCAGGCTACGACAGCCAGTCGAGGTCTCCACCCTCTCCACCAAAAGATTTCCTGTTGACTCCATGTAACTCAGAGGGACAGATTTTGGGGGGGAGAAAACGCAGGTTGTTAGGTATGCCCAATGTCACCTGAATAAGTAGGAACAGTATACATATTGCACTGAGTACAAGCAGGGACTCCGGCAACTAACTATGACAGCATAACTAAAATGCTGTCATTTTAAATCACATTTTAATGCTGTCATTAAAAATCACATTTAACACTTATCTTCAATATCAAAAGGCCCTGTGATAGCTCTATTTACCATGCAAAAAAACTTTGGTGATAACGTTATTTTTGGTGAATGTATGGCAATATGTGTCATATTTAGCAAAATTACTCGTGTCATTTAGAAAAAGTGCTTTTTTTGACCACAGGTAGCTCCAAAAGGGATGCACTTAATCATTCTTTATACCATAAAACACATATTTGGTTCCATATCATTGGAAACATAGTTAAGTTTTAATGTTGAATGCCAGTAAGTTTTCAGACTATTTTGATCAAATTAGTATGTAATTGTGTCAAAAAAAATGTCCTCTCCGAGACAGCTAATTTTTCAATATAAAGTAACATTTAAAATGATTATTTTCATCCTAAAATGTGGTCAAGATATTGGGACATAAATATTAGAGACAACTAACACAAAGCTTCCAGCCTTATATTTAAAAGCACTATGGAAGTAGTGGATTCTGAATTGTCAAAAAAAAAAAAGTCCTCTCCGAGAATCACTTCATTTGTTTCTCCCATCTTATAGCAGATTACACAAAACTACCATACACACACGTCAAAAAATGACCTGAAATCTGTTCTTTAACTTGTCCTTCACTTAAAAACTGGTACAAGAACCAGTTTGAATCAATTTGAATTTTGGACCCCTGTGACACAAACTTTGTACCCTGACTGTAAAACAACCCAAAACTCGGAGCACTGTGTGGAATCTAGTGATTCCTAACACAATGATTCAGAATCGACTCTCGGTTGTAAAAGAGTCATATAAGCAAGCATGTAGAAGCTTTAGAAGTATCTCAATCTAAATTTAGTTCTTAAAATATTCTTGTCCTTTATTTATTATTATGCTTCAGTATAGTTTCTGTGCTGGTGTAATCTGTGAATTTCTCTCCGAGATGAATAAAGTGGGCGGCACGGTGGTGTAGTGGTTAGCGCTGTCGCCTCACAGCAAGAAGGTCCGGGTTCGAGCCCCGTGGCCGGCGAGGACCTTTCTGTGCAGAGTTTGCATGTTCTCCCCGTGTCCGCGTGGGTTTCCTCCGGGTGCTCCGGTTTCCCCCACAGTCCAAAGACATGCAGGTTAGGTTAACTGGTGACTCTAAATTGACCGTAGGTGTGAATGTGAGTGTGAATGGTTGTCTGTGTCTATGTGTCAGCCCTGTGATGACCTGGCGACTTGTCCAGGGTGTACCCCGCCTTTCGCCCGTAGTCAGCTGGGATAGGCTCCAGCTTGCCTGCGACCCTGTAGAACAGGATAAAGCGGCTAGAGATAATGAGATGAGAGAAATTGATTTGTGATACATTCTGCTCTGAGAACATTTATCAACGAATAAAACTGGGATAGCAGACAATATAGCCTACATTCCGCAAATCTTCTTGAAATGGTCAGCAAGACAGAACCACACCAGCCACAGATTGCCTAGGGGCTGAATAATATCCCTTCAGATGCATTAAAATTTGTAGTCTTAATATATAGCAACATGTACAGTGGTGCTTGAAAGTTTGTGAACCCTTTAGAATTTTCTATGTTTCTGCATAACTGACCTAAAACATCTTCAGATTTTCACACAAGTCCTAAAAGTAGATAAAGAGAAACCAGTTAAACAAATGAGACAAAAATATGATACTTGGTCATTTATTTATTGAGGAAAATGATACAATATTGCATATCTGCGTGTGGCAAAAGTATGTGAACCTTTGCTTTCAGTATCTGGTGTGACCCCCTTGTGCAGCAATAACTGCAACTAAACGTTTGTGGTAACTGTTGATCAGTCCTGCACACCGGCTTGGAGGAATTTTAGCCCATTCCTCCGTACAGAACAGCTTCAATTCTGGGATGTTGGTGGGTTTCCTCACATGAACTGCTCGCTTCAGGTCCTTCCACATCATCAGGACTTTGACTTGGCCATTCCAAAACATTAACTTTATTCTTCTTTAACCATTCTTTGGTAGAACGACTTGTGTGCTTAGGGTCGTTGTCTTGCTGCATGACCCACCTTCTCTTGAGATTCAGTTCATGAACAGATGTCCTGACATTTTCCTTTAGAATTCGCTGGTATAATTCAGAATTCATTGTTCCATCAATGACGGCAAGCCGTCCTGGCCCAGATGCAGCAAAACAGGCCCAAACCATGATACTACCACCACCATGTTTCACAGATGGGAAAAGGTTCTTATGCTGGAATACAGTGTTTTCCTTTCTCCAAGCTTAACACTTCTCATTGAAACCAAAAAGTTCTATTTTGGTCTCATCCGTCCACAGAACATTTTTCCAATATCCTTCTGGCTTGTCCACGTGATCTTAAGCAAACTGCAGATGAGCAGCAATGTTCTTTTTGGAGAACAGTGGCTTTCTCCTTGCAACCCTGCCATGCACACCATTGTTGTTCAGTGTTCTCCTGATGGTGGACTCATGAACGTTAACATTAGCCCATGTGAGCAAGGCCTTCAGTTGCTTAGAAGTTACCCTGGGGTCCTTTGTGACGTCGCCAACTATTACACGCCTTGCTCTTGGAGTGATCTTTGTTGGTCGACCACTCTTGGGGAGGGAAACAATGGTCTTGAATTTCCTCCATTTATACACAATCTGTCTGACTGTGGATTGATGGAGTCCAAACTCTTTAGAGATGGTTTTGTAACCTTTTCCAGCCTGATGAGCATCAACAACGCTTTTTCTGAGCTCCTCAGAAATCTCCTTTGTTCGTGCCATGATACACTTCCACAAACATGTGTTGTGAAGATCAGACTTTGATAGATCCCTGTTCTTTAAATAAAACAGGGTGCCCACTCACACCTGATTTCAATCAGTGGGATGACAAACACCTGACTCTAATTTCACCTTCAAATTAACTGCTAATCTTAGAGGTTCACATACTTTTGACACTCACAGATATGTAATATTGGATCATTTTCCTCAATAAATCAATGACCAAGTATAACATTTTTGTCTCATTTGTTTAACTGGGTTCTCTTTATCTACTTTTAGGACTTGTGTGAAAATCTGATGATGTTTTAGGTCATATTTATGCAGAAATGCAGAAAATTCTAAAGGTTCATAAACTTTCAAGCACCACTCTATAATCTCAATATGAAATTTGTGTTTTAGATGAAAAGATGAATATGAGACTTCAACTTTCATTTCCTAATATTTATATCTAGATGTGGTACAACTTGGTACCTTTGGTGGTAGACCATCCGATTTTTAAGTGAGCAAAACCACTGGAACAGGTAGTATTAAAGTAAATGATACATAATATTTGGTTGCGTATCCTTTGCTTGCAATAACTGCCTCAAGCAAATGGCCCACTGGCATCACCAAACTGTTGCATTCCTCTTTTGTGATGCTTTTCCAAGCTTGTACCGCAGTTCTTTTGAGGGTTTCTCCTCTTCAGGGGATGAAATGCATGCTCAACTAGTGATTTGACTTGGCCAGTATGAAACCTTCCACTCCCCCACCAGTCCTTTGTGTTGGCAGTGTGTTTTGGGTCATTGTCTCATTGCATGATGAAGTTCCTCCCAATTAGATTGGGTGATTTTCTCTGTAAATTGGCAGACATAACATTTTCTATAGACTTCTGAATTCATTTTGCTGCTACCATCGTGAGCTACATCAATAAAGATTAGCGAGCCCGTTCCAGAAGCAGCCACACAAGCCCAAGCCATGACTCCATCTCCACTATGCATAGTTCTTTCTTTCTTTACATTTTGGCCTTTCCGTTACCTTGATAGATGTTAATCTTGGTTGCAGAAGTTTTGTCACTCATCTCTGTATTTCTTTGCGTGACAAAGAAATACAGAGATGAGTGACAAAACTCTGTATTTCAGTCTGGCCTTCTGATTCTTACTGCTGCTGAGTGGTTTGCATCTTATGGTATGGCCTTTTATATTTCTGCTTTGGAAGTCTTCTTCGAGTGGTAGATTGTGACACCTTCACCCCTGCCCTGTGTAGGTTGTTGCTGATGTAATTGACTGTTGTTTTGGGGGTTTTCTTTGGTTTTTCTATCATCTGGCTCTGATAGAGTTTCCCTCTTTTCTCTTCTCTTCAAAATGGTTTGATTTTCTCCCATGGACAGTTCTCTGGTCTTCATGTTGGTTTATCCTTTTTAAAAACAAAAAAGCGGTGAAACCCACGGCTTCATAGCGAGTCAATATTCAAAGCTATTTATTGTTTAAAAATCAATCTGTGAGATTCAACTTGGGCAACAAGAAACACCCGTCATTCACATGTTTCAGTATTTTTGATCACTTGTAAAATGGGTGGGTTCAATCAAAAGGTGCCGTGCTCCAAGTTGTTTAAAACTATTAGATGTAAATATCAGGAAACGAAAACTGAAACTCTGCTCTATAGTCTCATTCATCTTTTGATCTCAAAACCAAACGTCTTCAGTGTATTACAATAACAAATTATTTGACCTTGCTGTTCCAGTACTTCTGGAGGAGACTATCGTCATCATTGCTTATCACATATTCTCCATATAATTGCAGCCTTGGTATCTGGGGCAGAGCAAATGGTTGGTATTGGTATTATATGATTGATACAGACTGATATTGGCAATAATGTGCCAATTCCTATCCTGTAGACTATCTGTCAAGAAGCCCAGTCAAACTGTTCCAGTTGCTGCCAGTGAAAAAAATGTTTGTCCATCCAAACATGAAAACAGCAGAGAGATGACTTCCAGTATCCAAGCAGCTCCTGAGGAAGAAGCCAAGTCTTTAAATCAGCATAGTCATCTGAGCAAGCAGCGTCCAGAGGAGATGTCAACAGCAGAGGATGAGAACAGGTGCTGCGCTTCTCAGTGGGTCAAACTAGTCACCATTTTGACATGAATGAGAATGTATACAGCTTTATATTGTTCAGTTTTCATACAGCGTTTCATGTTTTGACCACATCCCTCTTTCACAGTGAGGAGGATCTATACAGAGCAGCAGAGGAAATAGAACAGGAAAGACAGGAGAAGCAGCTGTCTAATGCAGGTATTAAAGCAAAAATAAAGTATTCTGAAGAATCAAAGTTTATAATCACTGTCTGCTTTAATAGGAACACGATACACCTGCTCATTACCTCTGACAAGGTTATGTTTTCGGTGCAGTTTGTCTGTTTGTAAGCAGGATTGCACAGAATCTGTTGACCTAATTTCCATGAAACTTGGTGGACGGGTGTAGCATGGGCCAAGGAAGAACCCATTAAATTTTGGGGTGGAGCGGAGTCACAGGGTGGATCCACAAATTTAGTTTTACTTTCACTAACATTGCCATATACAGCATTTGGCCTTACTGGAAGTATGCGCCCAACAATGCCACAAATTCCAGTAGATGGCAGTAAAGTTCAATAGTGACAAAAACGTAGCCATTGTACATCACAATCCACATTGACTGGTACCAGTAATCCTCTGGGATACACCACTGCCTGGCCAAAATAAAGTTGTGCACATTTTATATTTCGTTGGACTACCATTAGCTTTGATTACAACCTTGTGTAATAGAGCCCTGCACTCTCGCGGGGGACCCGCGGGACCCGACGCAAAGCAGTGCGGCGCGGGACAAATTTTGAAAGCTCATTGCGGGCGGGAGGGGGAGTGCACTATGTGGGAGCGGGCAGGAGAGGGAGTGCACAATGCGGGAGCGGGCGGGAGAGGTGATAAGCTGCAGTCCCGCTAACTAAAAACGTTTAAAATAAAATTTATAAATTATTAATTTATGTCTATCATATATAATTTGTGCTGGATATTTTATTTGGCATTAATAAAAACATTTTAAGATGCCTAAATTTGCGGATGTGGTCTAATCTCGCGTACGTTTCCGATTCCTTTCCGCTCTTCTGTGTTTGAGATAGAGCCCTCTAGTTCAAACTTGCATCGTACCATATTGGTTTAATGCTAACTTGGTTGGGAAACGCACCCCTGAACGTGAGCTGTAGATATTTATGCTCAAATCCACTCAAAGTAGGGGGCGGGGCACCATCACGCTGTGTCTTTAAATTATATTAATTTCTTATAGGCCTACTTGTATTTCCTAGAATGTAAATGTGAGGAGTGACATATAAGCTATGTACAATATTCTTAATATCCACTGTAGATTTTGGTAGGTGTGTTGGGTATCTCTGTAAAGCCTCAGCTGCGCATGCCGCCTGGCAACGCGCACCCTCACTACGTGCGCTAGGTGAAGGATCGGTCAGTGGAGAGCTCAGCTAAGCTCAGCATGTTTAATTCCCCAAGCCAATGACAAGAACTTTCATGAGAAATAACACGAACGTCTGCATCATGCGGGATTTGCGGGCGGGAGCAGGACTGAAAATCATAATTCTTTGCGGGAGCGGGACTGAAAATTCTGTCCTGCGCAGACCTCTATTATGTAATATCCCAACATTTATTTCTGTCCAGAGTTGCATTAATTTTTCACTGAGATCTTGTATCAGTGACCGGAGAGTTGAACTACTCCATAAATTCTTCTCCAACAGACTTTCTCCCAAAGACTTTCACTGAGGTTAAGGTTAGGACTCCATGGTGGCTAATTTTATGTGTGAAAATGATTCCTCATGTTCCCTGAACCACTCTTTTACAATCTGAGCCTGATGAATCTTGGCATCGTCATCCTGAAATATGCCCATGCTATCAGGGAATTAAAAATCCACTGATGAGATAATCTGGTCATTCAGGTCATCAGCTGACTTCATTTTGTTACAACATAATGTTGCTGAGCCTCGACCTGACCAACTGAAGCAGCCCCAGATCATCACACTGCCTCCAGGGGCTTGTACAGTGGCCACTATGCATGATTGATGCATCGCTTCATTTGCTTCCTTTCTTACCCTGATGCACCCGTCGCTTTGGGATAAGGTAAATCTGGACTCATCAGACCACATGATCTTTTTCCATTGCTCCAGAGTCCAATCTTTATGCTCCCTCGCAACTTGAAGCCTTTTCTCCTGATTAGTCTCACTAACAAATGGTTTTCTTCTGGACACACAGCTGTTTAGTCCCAATCCTATGGGTTCTTGTCACATTGTGCGTGTGGAAATGTTCGTGTTCACTATTAAACATAGCCGTGAGTGTGACTGTAGATTTTTTATTTATTTGTTTATTTATTTTAAATGATTCAACTTCACCAAGCATTTAAGTGATCTCTGATCATGGTCAGCCAGGATCTTTTTCCAACCACATTTTTTTCTGCAAAGTTGACAGTTCACCACTATCCTTCCAGGTTTTAATAATGCATTGGACAGTTCTTAACCTAATTCCAGTCATTTTAGCAATCACCTTAGTTGTTTTCTTCGCTTGATGCAGGCCAATAATTTGATCCTTCTGAAACACAGTGACATCTTTTCCATGACCACGGGATACATCTTCTGACATGTTTGTTAAATAGATGAGAAGCTACTCACTGCATCAGCTGGGGTTAAAAGCATTGCTGCCATCTGACGCAAATAAATCACTGCATTAATTATCAAATCAAATGCCCTCAAGTATTTGCTTATTTAAATCCAAATGGCAACTGTTTTTGGCCAGGCAGTTTAATTCTAATAGTTTTGGAAAGCTATCAAGACCTATAAAGTGGTCACGGTTGTAGATTTACACATCATAGAGTCTGCTGTTATCCTTGTCAGAGGTCTGCGCTCTCCAAATGCTTTTATGTTTATCCAATCAGCCAATCGTGTGGCAGCAGCACGATATAAGAAATCATGCAGATACAGGTGAAAAGAAGAACTACTACTTTATTCATCATATGGCAGCCGTGCTAACAGCGCCCGGGGAGCAGTTGGGAGTTAAGTGCCTCGCTCAAGGGCACCTCAGCCCAAGGCTGCCCCATGTTAACTTAACCTTTGGGGTTAGTTTCTTTGGGGGAAACTGGAGCACCCGGAAGAAACCCATACAGACACAGGGAGAACATGCAAACTCCATACAGAAAGGCCCCCACCGGCCGCTGGGCTTGAACCCAGAACCTTCTTGCTGTGAGGCGACAGTGCGAACCACTTCCACCACCGTGCCACCCACAAAGCTTCAGATAATGTTCACATCAAGCATCAGAACGAGGGGAAAAAAAGTGTCACCTCCATGACTTTAATCATGGCAGGGTTGTTGGTGCCAAATGGGCTGGTTTGACTACTGAGTACAAAACATTAAACCTTGAGGTGGATGGGTTACTCCTGTCAGTCAAAAATAGGAATCTGAGGCTATCATGGGCACAGACTCACCCAGACTGGACAGTTGAAGATTCGAGGTGGGGGGAATCACCTGGTCTTGTTCCACTCTTCACCTGTCCAGTAAAGAGTGCTTATTTGAGTTACTATACACTTCCTGTCAGCTCAGTCTACTGCTGCCACATGATTTGCTGATTGGATAACTGCATAAATCAGCAGGTATACAGGTGTTTTTATTAAAGTGGACGGTGGTGCTAATTTTCCAGTTTTCCAATTCCCCATGCTGGCTACAGAGCCATAGTGTGATTTCTATGTGTGGTGTTACCTTATGTTTTAGACCAACTGGTCTGGGTTGAAAATATGTCACAAACATGAAACATGGTGCATGAACGTACGTGTGTGTGCTGAATACTGTATTGAAACAGAGAACAGGAATGTGAAAGGGCCTGAGAAAGATGTCACACCAGAGCTTATCTGTGTGGTGACCTTGAGTCAGGGAAGCTTGGTTATAAATATTCTGGGAAAAGAGCTCTTGTTTAGAATTAAGAGTAGCGAATAAAGTGAAGAGGTAAGAGAACTGAACTTGAACGGACAACACCTGTATAACCTCTCTCCTCCAAGTTTGTGCCGGCTTGCATATTTATTAGAAACAAAACAGAAAAATTACTTCACACTGTAACAGTGGATATACTTTTGGTGAAATTAGGTGAAATCTCCCTTTATACTTCTTGCTGTGGAAGGCATGGTTCAGTGTATTTGTAGTGTAGTGCATTTTTCTGTTGTATTATGGTTTGAGATTAGAAGGTTGTTTTCAAGGGTCGTATATTTATTATACTCCCACTCCGAAGGAAGGGGGGTATACTGGTTTACCTCTGTCCATCCGTCCGTCCGGTATCTCCGTCCGTCTGAAACGCCTTTTTTTTCTCAGCAACTACAACCCCGATTCCAAAAAAGTTGGGACAAAGTACAAATTGTAAATAAAAATGGAATGCAATAATTTACAAATCTCAAAAACTGATATTGTATTCACAATAGAACATAGACAACATATCAAATGTCGAAAGTGAGACATTTTGAAATTTCATGCCAAATATTGGCTCATTTGAAATTTCATGACAGCAACACAATGACAGGGCAATAAGAGGCTGGAAAAGTTAAAAGGTACAAAAAAGGAACAGCTGGAGGACCAAATTTCAACTCATTAGGTCGATTAGCAATAGGTCATTAACATGACTGGGTATAAAAAGAGCATCTTGGAGTGGCAGCGACTCTCAGAAGTAAAGATGGGAAGAGGATCACCAATCCCCCTAATTCTGCACCGACAAATAGTGGAGCAATATCAGGAAGGAGTTCGACAGTGTAAAATTGCAAAGAGTTTGAACATATCATCTACAGTGCATAATATCATCAAAAGATTCAGAGAATCTGGAAGAATCTCTGTGCGTAAGGGTCAAGGCCGGAAAACCATACTGGGTACCCGTGATCTTCAGGCCCTTAGATGGCACTGCATCACATACAGGCATGCTTCTGTATTGGAAATCACAAAATGGGCTCAGGAATATTTCCAGAGAACATTATCTGTGAACACAATTCACCGTGCCATCCGCCGTTGCCAGCTAAAACTCTATAGTTCAAAGAAGAAGCCGTATCTAAACATGATCCAGAAGCGCAGATGTCTTCTCTGGGCCAAGGCTCATTTAAAATGGACTGTGGCAAAGTGGAAAACTGTTCTGCGGTCAGACGAATCAAAATTTGAAGTTCTTTATGGAAATCAGGGACGCCGTGTCATTCGGACTAAAGAGGAGAAGGACGACCCAAGTTGTTATCAGCACTCAGTTCAGAAGCCTGCATCTCTGATGGTATGGGGTTGCATTAGTGTGTGTGGTATGGGCAGCTTACACATCTGGAAAGACACCATCAATGCTGAAAGGTATATCCAGGTTCTAGAGCAACATATGCTCCCATCCAGACGACGTCTCTTTCAGGGAAGACCTTGCATTTTCCAACATGACAATGCCAAACCACATACTGCATCAATTACAGCATCATGGCTGCGTAGAAGAAGGGTCCGGGTACTGAACTGGCCAGCCTGCAGTCCAGATCTTTCACCCATAGAAAACATTTGGCACATCATAAAACGCAAGATACGACAAAGACCTAAGACAGTTGTGCAACTAGAATCCTACATTAGACAAGAACGGGTTAACATTCCTATCCCTAAACTTGAGCAACTTGTCTCCTCAGTCCCCAGACATTTACAGACTGTTGTAAAGAGAAAAGGGGATGTCTCACAGTGGTAAACATGGCCTTGTCCCAACTTTTTTGAGGTGTTGTTGTCATGAAATTTAAAAATCACCTAATTTTTTTTAAATGATACATTTTCTCAGTTTAAACATTTGATATGTCATCTATGTTCTATTCTGAATAAAATATGAAATCTTGAAACTTCCACATCATTGCATTCCGTTTTTAATTACAATTTGTACTTTGTCCCAACTTTTTTGGAATCGGGGTTGTACAAATCATAGCCACTTGGTACCAAACTTCAGCATGGGGTTCTATACTGCGTGTCCTGTTTTCAGGTCTGTCGCACATGGACTTCCTGTTTACCAACTGAATGTATATGGGTCTGTCTCAGAAACTGGGTACTGTGTGGGTACCCCACTAAATACTGTATACTCAGTCAATAAACTATACGGTTTTGAATGATGTTGGTTTTAATTTGAAATAAAATGATGAAAGAAATAATACAGATAAAACTAAATCTTTGATGTGAATACTCGATTCAGAATTTGGCAAAAATTCTGCAAATTTGTGGAAAAATGGCGGCTTGATCTGGGACATGATAAATGGTTGACTACATCGGATTCCCTTAAAAAGGTTGTAGTCCACTGAAAAGTCTACAGTTATCACTAATTGTATTTTAAGTTGTAACTTTATACACCTCAGGATTGGTGCGCTCACAGAATAATCATAACCGCAATAAAACATCATGCAAAATATTTGATCACCGCCGTAACTCCATTTTCCGCAGACCCAAAACCAATACGATCGTGTGTTTTAATCTAAATGGAAAACCTTAGGGTCAAGGTCACTGCCTCACCAAAAGTAGTAAAATCACTACGCCATATAAAAATCATTATAAATCTGCGATTTTATTTTTTAAAACAGAAGCTGAAAGTTAGGTATAGAATATGTTTCTTACAGAATGTTACGATGGTAGCTGGTCTTGTATGAATTTCTGAGCTATAAAATGAGTTGTGGTCTATTTTTTACTGTAGCGTGTTAATGTGTGTCCTTCCCCGCACACAACAATTTGCATGTCTCATCTCATTATCTCTAGCCGCTTTATCCTGTTCTACAGGGTCGCAGGCGAGCTGGAGCCTATCCCAGCTGACTACGGGCGAAAGGCGGGGTACACCCTGGACAAGTCGCCAGGTCATCACAGGGCTGACACATAGACACAGACAACCATTCACACTCACATTCACACCTACGGTCAATTTAGAGTCACCAGTTAACCTAACCTGCATGTCTTTGGACTGTGGGGGAAACCGGAGCACCCGGAGGAAACCCACGCGGACACGGGGAGAACATGCAAACTCCACACAGAAAGGCCCTCGCCGGCCACGGGGCTCGAACCCGGACCTTCTTGCTGTGAGGCAACAGCGCTAACCACTACACCACCGTGCCGCCCCAATTTGCATGTGCAGAATGGAATTTTCCACTCCAACAGTTAGAAGTTGATCGTGCTTCCATTTGCGGTCTTTCTGTTACGCGGGTGATCTGTTCGGACGTTATCACTGAAAAGGTGAGTTTTGACAGTTTTATTTTGTTTTAGTCTTGCAGTATAAGGCAATAGAATGTTTCTTTTTCATCTTACTTTCATATTTCGTAGTGTTTGCGTATTTTTGGCCAATATTTTGCAACCATGGTCAATTTAGATCGAACTTTTGATAGAATCTACGGCCAGTCGTTTTGCCCCGCCCCCGCCTCGCACTCCGTCCGGTGCGGTAGTGATGTCCCGTTGCTCGCACGCTGCAGCAGAGACCCGCGCGACCTTCAGCCGGTACAGTCGCTCTTCTTTTACCGGCGCCGTTATTCTCATCTTTCCGGTGTGTTCTTGATTTTTCCATTGTGTCCTATTTCGCCATATCAAATCCCCAAAATGCATCATATTATTCATATTTAAGTGAATAATCAATTCAGTCATCATAACTTGGCATTTTTAACCCAAGCAATCAAAAAGAGGAAATTTATTCAATATTTTCACTCATCTGTGAAGGAGGGGCTTTAATTCTTCATGATGGAGTTATTTTATGTGGAAATCAATTTTACAAAAGCATTTGAATTGTAATCAAAAAAATGTTCCACAGTGGAGGCCAGATAAAGCAAGATACTATCTTTATTCTTATTAAACATGACAAAAGAAACATTGAGTGTTAGGTAAATGCAAAAAAAAAAAAAAATTAGAAAAAAAAATTTTGACCATAATGTCCCAAATGAGAGACCAGTTTCTGAGATGGACCCATGTACGAAACCTATAGCATGGATTTATAAAATTTTCGTAACATTTTTCTCAGCAACTACAAATCACTACTGCTCGATATTTGGTACCGAGCTTCAGGTTGGGGTTCTATACCTTGTATACCATTTTCAGGTCTGTCGCACATCGACTTCCTGTTTGCTGACTGAATGTATTTACAAAACCTTTAGCGTGGATTTTGATGCCGTTTCAAGAAGCAAAATGCTGCTTCAAAATGACAGTTTACCAGGATGCTATTTGAAATCCCTGGGGAGAGACACGGCTCTTTACTTACTTGTTTCAGGGTTCATTATTTGTTGAAGTCAACATTCATAATAAGTGTCCTATTCCTTCGATTGCTTGCATTCTAGTATAAGCGAGAGCGGGGGAGATATGCAAGTGAGCAGTAGCTCACAGTTGATCTTGTTTTTCTAGCTTCAGTGCCAAGTTCTGAGGACCACAGCAGTGTGTCAGCTCCTGAGGGTCTGCTCTCCTACAGTCAGAGAGAATGGAAAGGAAACACCACCAAAAGCCACCTTATCAGAAAGGTATGCATTACAGGGTTTGTACAGATGCTTCAAGAAGATAAGATGGACCGTGAAGGGTTACTTGGAGGAACACTGCTATACACAGTGCTGGACGTTTCTCTGCATCAGCCAGTACTTACTTTCACACCAATTCCATGTGCCGTTTTCTTTAGGGATATGAAGCAGTAGCTCAGAAGTTTGAGAGTCTGCGCAGAGTACGAGGTGATAACTACTGCGCTCTGAGGGCGACCCTATTCCAGCTCTTCAACCAGTCTGACAAACTCAGTAACTGGCTGCAAGATGCTGAGTTTGTTCAGGTTTGTCTTCAGTATTCTGCAAGAAACCAAAAACATTTATACTTTACACAAAATGTACTCTTAGATTTTACGAACGCCCCATTTAGACACGGTTTACAGTCAAGAGTCAGTAAATTTATTTATATGTTGGCATTTTTATGGTTATTATAGTTATAGTAAGACTGTTATAATGTATGGGCAGCACGGTGGTGTAGTGAATAGCACTGTCGCCTCACAGCAAGAAGGTTCTGGGTTTGAGCCCAATGGCTGATGGGGGGGGGGCCTTTCTGTGTGGAGTTTGCATGTTCTCCCCGTGTCCGCGTGGGTTTCCTCCGGGTGCTCCGGTTTCCCCCACAGTCCAAAGACATGCAGGTTAGGTTAACTGGTGACTCTAAATTGACCGTAGGTGTGAGTGGTTGTCTGTGTCAGCCCTGCGATGACCTGGCGACTTGTCCAGGGTGTACCCCGCCTCTCTCCCGTAGTCAGCTGGGATAGGCTCCAGCTTGCCTGCGACCCTGCACAGGATAAGCGGCTACAGATAATGGATGGATTTTATAACGTAACTAGTAATATATCTTCCATTTATGGTTTTATTACACAGACTTAAAAAAAAATCTGCTCTTAGATAAACAAAATGTCCTGTGTTTTTGGCTTAGAATATATAAATAGAAACACAATGACATACTAGTATGTCTGTGGTGAAATTGAATAGGCCTAATCAGAGATTCCTAGCTGTCTGTTTTGTTTTTAATACAGCTGCAGTGTGTGCAAGATTTAGTGGAAGAATGGAGGTTTCCTTTTGGGAGCAAAGGTGGAGGAGCAGTGGAACAGTTGAAGCATTGTCTGAAGCTCCTGAGAGTCAGGGTAACATTTAATACAACCTCTGTCCTATTTCACAGCATATGTGGTTGCGGTCAGAAGTTTACATACATAGACCTGAATGTCATGGTGATATTGGGCTTTGTGATTTTCCTGTGTCAGAACGATTGTATAACATCTTTATAGGGAAAAAAAGAATCTGGTGCACAGGTTTTTAATTTATTTTGGTTTTTCTGAAATCGACACAAGGTCAAAATTATCCATGCAGCACGCCTAATATTTGGTTAAAAGTCCCTTAGCAAGTTTCACCTTAACCAGATGCTTTTGAAAGCCATCAACAAGCATCTGGCAGACTTCTGTTTGACAGTGCACAGTATATCTACCTCTATGTTTGCACATTGTTAGCCTCTCCCTTTTTTTTTTTAAAAAGACATTGCACAGTATATCTACCTCTATATTTGCACACGGTTTGTTTGCCTCTCTTTTTTTTTTTTTTTTAGTGTTATCTTCATTTTTCACTCTACCTTTATATTTTGCATTCCATATGCATTTTATATTTTATATTTCATATATATCTTTTTATATTGGTAAGCGTAGTTTGGTCAGGCAGTTGCAAAATAAGAATTTCATTACCCAATAATAAACTGCTGTGTCTGTTATTGTGTATATGATATAAAAATCTTGAAATTTAACCACTCTTCTTGACAGAATTGGTTGAGTCCAATTAAATTTGTCCGTTTCCTGGCGCAGACCCGATTTTTATGCACAGTCGGCATATTTTCGATAAGATTGAGGTCAGAAATTGTTTTAAGCTTAATGTCAACCTGCTTTATTTATTCCATTGCATTTGTGGTCATGATTCTGTTGGAGCACCTGATGGTGTACAGGTTTCTGGTGGTTTGAGGTTATGCTGAAGAATTCTGACGTAGTCCTCCTTCATTATTCCATCCACTTTGTGCAATGCTCCAGGTCCACTAGCAGCAAAACAGCCCCAGAGTGTGATGCTGCCACCACCATGCTTAAATCCAAAAATTAAACTTTATAGACAGATGATATCCATACAAGACATGTTTGAGTGTTCTCTTGTTCATATTTGTACCTGTATACCGTGTACAGATTTTATTTTGAAAGAAAAGCAGTGTCCTGGGGTGCCAACATCTTACTATCTCTGAGGTTCAGATATTGCACTCCGAGTACAAATTATGCGAGAGAATCCTAGATTGAGACGTCACTTGCTCACCACATGACTTTCCGAGGCTGAGATCTAGTGGCTATATATCGTTTCTAAATTGTAAATGACCCTAAAGATGCCCGAGTGTTAGTTGTTTGGCTGTGAAAATAAGCCCGATGACTGAAACAGTGAACACGCACACAAGTAAACAGAGAGCAGACCCATATCCAGCCTTTGGGAATCTTTTGCTGCCTATAAACACTCCATCACCGCCTACTCACGGTGCCTTTTTTAAAAAAAAAAAAATTCCCTTGTGGCTTTATGTGACATGCTTTTGTTTGTTTTTCGGCGTTATTTAGCCGAGTGGGATTTACACTTCATAAAAGTGAAGTCTGTCGATTCACATATGTTGTTTCCAGTAAAAATCACATGGTTACAGAAAATTTACAGATTAGAATTTTAAACTTGGAAGCCTTTGTCTCACACACACATTACAGCATAATGAAATTCCTTCTCTGCATTTAACCCATCTGAAGCAGTTAAAACACACACACACACACACACACACAGAGCGAGAGAGCGAGCGCAGTGGTGCCTGGGGATTTTTTTTAAAGAATTAGAAGCCTTTATTTGACGGCTCTTTGCTATTAAGTGAATCAGTAAGATCACAGGCGGGCATCCAGTTTCGGCGCAAGTGGTTGTGGCCTGGTAAGCCTATTTTTAGCAATATCATAACTTTTTTAAATGAATAAATTGTTGATATAATTTATTTTTAAATTAAACATGCAGGGGGCACATCAGGATACTTGCCATGATCGGCAAACTTTAATAGTTGACTTTAACAGTGGATGATGTACCTCTGGTAATTGTGGCCAAACAACTTTAATCTTTGTCTCATCTACCATAAGACATTTTTATTCCAGGAGGCTTTTCCTTTGTCCATGTGGTCAGCTGCAAACTTCAGTTGAGCTTGAAGGTATCATTTTGAAAGCAGCAAGTTAAGACCTTTTGGATCTTTCAGAACCACTAAATTAATAATCAAAGTCGGCGCATGTAATTTTTTTTTTTTTTTTTAATGCATGTATACAAATGTGTGTTTGTGTTTTTTTTTCTCTTAAAGATGTGTCTTGTATAATCATTCTGACACAGGAAAAGAACAGTTCAGAGAAATCATTGAAAGCCTCATGAGATTCATGTCTGATTACGTTCATGTTTGTGTGTATATATTGGTCTGTCTCAGAAACTGGGTAGTGTGGGTACCCCACTAAATATACTCAATCAATAAACTATACAGTTTTGAATGGTGATGTTGGTTTTAATTTGAAATAAAATGATGAAAGAAATAATACAGATAAAACTAAGTCTTTGATGTGAATATTCAGAATTTGGCAAAAATTCTGCAAATTTTTTTGGAAAAATGGCGACTTGATCTAGGACATGATAAATGGTTGACTCCATCGCTTTCCCTTAAAAAGGTTGTAGTCCACTGAAAAGTCTACAGTTATCACTAATTGTATTTTAAGTTGTAACTTTATACACCTAAGGATTGGTGCGCTCACAGAATAATCATAACCGTAATAAAACATCATGCAAAATATTTGATCACCGTCGTAATTCCATTTTCCGCAGACCCAAAACCAATACGATCGTGTGTTTTGATCTAAACGGAAAGCCTCAGGGTCAAGGTCACTACCTCACCAAAAGTAGGAACTTAAAATCACTACGCCATATAAACATTTAGTTATGAAATCTGAGATTTTGTTTTTTAAAACGAAAGCTGAAAGTTCGGTATAGAATATGTTTCTTACAGAATATGTTACGATGGTAGCTGGTCTTGTATGAATTTCTGAGCTATAAAATGAGGAGTTGTGGTCTATTTGTTACCGTAGCGTGTTATTTGTGCGGGGAAGGACACACATTAACAATTTGCATGTGTAGAATGGAATTTTCCACTCCAACAGTTAGAAGTTGATCGTGCTTCCATTTGCGGTCTTTCTGTTACGCGGGTGATCTGTTCGGACGTTATCACTGAAAAGGTGAGTTTTGACACTTTTTTTTTTTTTGTCTTGCAGTATAAGGCAACAGAATGTTTCTTTTTCATCTTACCTTCATATTTCGTAGTGTTTGCGTATTTTTGGTAGCCTGGCAAGCCAGACTAAATGTGAATATTTAGTCTGGCCTCGATCCGTAAACATTTCCGAAGCGGGTAGGAGGAACAAACCGCTGTCTTTCAAACTGTCTCTGTGCGTATAGGCCAACGCTCGGACCAATCAGCGCAACAGTGACTGTGACGTAGTCAGAGCGACAGAAAGCAGTGGGGGAGGCCTTGAAATTAAATAATTTTTTCAAAATGCGTATTAATTAATAAACAGGTTCTAGATATTAAGAAGTTTGGAGATAATGACCACAAGTTTGGAGTCTGTACCACATACACATTTTTTTTCCAAGTGTTTTTCAAGGGTTTGATTAAACTGTTTTTGAGAGTTTTTATTTAGTGGTGTTTGGTGAGATAATTTCCCTTAAATTTAAAATAACGGGAAAATAAGAAACAATCAAAAAGTAATGTTTCAAAGCTGTTTATTAATTCTTCGTTCTGCACAAACTAACCCCATCCTTTTGGCTACGAGCGGAGCCAGCTGGTAGATCAGACTTTTGCCATAGCCGGTCGGCAAAACAGCGAAAACGTCCTTCTTGAAAAGGAATGAGCGGAGAGCCTCTTCCTGCTCATGTTTCAACGAAAACTCCAAGTCTAATTCTTCTAAAACTGATTCCAAAGCGGAGTCAAATGCGCGCTGTTCATTAGCCATCTTTCCTGTTGCGCTTTCTCCAGCGTCGCGCAGCTTTGTCATCACTCCTGCAAAAGCCCGCCCAAAGAATCCAAACAAAAACCTTGCGTTGTGATTGGCGGGCACGATTTGATGCCTGGGGTGTTTTTGTTTATATGGTGCGAGGCTAGACCCACTCGCTAGGCAAAAAATATTTTTGGCCGCTAGGCGGTTGGGTCTAGTTTACTAGGCTATATTTTTGGCCAATATTTTGCAACCATGGTCAATTTAGATCGAACTTTTGATAGAATCTATGGCCAGTTGTTTTGCTCCGCCCCTACCTTGTGCTCCGTCCGGTGTGGTAGTGATGTCCCGTTGCTCGCGTGCCGCAGCAGAGACCCGCGTGACCTTTAGCCGGTACAGTAGCTCTTCTTATACCACCGCCGTTATTCTCATCTTTCCAGTGTGTTCTTGAATGAATGAATGAATGAATGAAGCCTTTGTTGTCACGTAGTCACAAGTACTAGTGAAATTAGCTGTCAACCCGTCCGTATACATACATGCATGCATACAATTGACACGGGGAATAGACAGGACAGGAAGACAGGGATGAAAAATACAGAGTAACATGAGGGAAGGGGAGGAGAAAAAAAAAAGCAACCCCCACACTATGCTCCTATGGGGAGTACAGTGTGGGAACATTAAAAAAAACACCTCAGCACATTAGCACAAAATAACACAACATGAAAACTCGGGACTTGAGGGGAAGGGGGTGAGGGAGGGGGCGATCATGGGAGGGGGGACGGGGGTAGGGGCAGAGGTATAGGTAACCCAGCACAAACAAGCAGTCCGGTCCTGCGCCCGACAACGGCGCTTACCCACTTGTCACACTGGGGGTAAAAACGGCGACCGTGGGAAGTGGGGGAAGGAATACGAGAGAGTCTAACAGCAGTGTTCTCCAGGGGAATTGTTGTCCCAGCAACCGCGTTGGCCAAGGCCAGTGCTGGCTGAGGGAGCCGAAATCAGATAAGATTGGAATTGTTTGGTCTTGGGCCGAGTAGACGCATTCTTTTACACGACTACTCTGTTTGTCCATTCTGGTCTCCAAATCGATCCAGTTTCTGTTGCAAAGCCAAAAGCTTCTCCATGATGTTGTCCATGTTGCGGTTCAAGTTCTAATAGCCACAGTCTGAGTGCCGACAGCTCTGCCCACCGCTTCAATCATGTCAGGAAGCTTTATGGGGCTTTGGACAGCTGTCACCGTTTTCTGATTTCCTCGATAAACCAGGGCAATGCCTAATCCAATCAGCAAAAGTCCTGTAATCATGGTTCCACATAGGTAGATGTCTTCAGTGTCCTCCACAGAAAGAACCGCCAGGCACACGACCCGCCACCTCTCCCACGCATCCATCGTATAGCCAGCTGCAAACGTTCTGGCATGACAGGCTGGTTCCCCCCGAACCCAGGCTTCTCATCGAGAAGATTGTGTCAATTGCGTGAAGAGACCAGTTTATCAATTCCATGATTTTAGTTTGGAGAGCAGTGCGGAGTCTCTCAAAAGTATAGACAATAGACAGACAAGACAGCAGAAGCAAAGCAGGAAAGATAAGGGGAAGGAGAGGCAGAGAATGTGACCGCCTTCCGTGAGAGCACGGAGAAGATTTTCTTGATTTTTCCATTGTGTCCTATTTCGCCATATCAAATACCCAAAATGTATCATATTATTCATATTTAAGTGAATAATCAATTCAGTCATCATAACTTGGCATTTTTAACCCAAGCAATCAAAAAGAGAAAATCTATTCAATATTTTCACTCATCTGTGAAGGAGGGGCTTTAATTCTTCATGATGGAGTTATTTTATATGGAAATCAATTTTACAAAAGCGTTTGAATTATAATCAAAAAAAATTTCCACAGTGGAGGCCAGATAAAGCAAGATACTATCTTTATTCTTATTAAACATGACAAAAGAAAGAGTGTTAGGTAAATGCATAAAAAATAGAAAAATTTGAAAATTTATTTTTTGACCATAATGTCCCAAATGAGAGACCAGTTTCTGAGACGGACCCATAAACATCTGACTGCAACTGTATTTAATATCTTTTTCATATCAGTGTAATCCAAAAGATTTGTAATCTGGTTTAAAAAAAATTAAGGCTCCCATATTTTCTTTAAAAGCCAGACTGCTTGAAATGACATTCTAGTCTTGCTGCATTTGTAAGAGGATTATTAACAACAAATGTTAAGTGTGTGTGTGTAATTGTGGTCCTCCAGAGGCAGTGTGAAACAAATGAACCATGTTGCTATCGTGTTGTCACTGTAGAGAAGTCAAAATACTAGAAATTAGACAATGCGCTATGTCCAACCAGTGATGAACACAATTAGAAGAATAACTTCTACTTAAGGGCATAAGGCCCTGAGGGCCAGTGAGCTAGTTGCAGTACGCCATAGTATTGACTTCAGTAGTATCTCCTGGACTGTTAGATCATGGTTCTCATCCAGCTGTGGGCGCCAAATCTCAGTCTCCACCAGAGAACTGCTCAAGGGAGGAAGGTGCTTGGAGTTTACTCTGGAAGAAAGCCAGCATGGCCTTCCAACAATTTGTGAAGGTGGCGGCAGTCAAGGCTCCAAGGCTTTTCTGGCCATTTTGGGGCTACAAGTAGGATTCTGTCGCCGAGCTGTTGAATTCTATGCAACATGGGAAGAATTCATACTACAGGTGAAAAAGACTTTGCATTGACAATGAGGTCCACATGCTCCTGCTAAAATGTTTCCAAGATGTGAGCTACCACCTATGGGTGCCAGCGCCACTCAGAGATTGCATAAATATCCAATGTTGAAAATGTACCCACCTCACCATTGCTGCCTCGGAAGGGGCAAAAACAACAGTAGGGCTAAATTGACACTCTTATTGACTCTCTCTGTGGCACCACATCACTCCCCAGCCTGTAAAAGAGGTCTCCATGGTCATTATCTTTCCAATCGTGCAATACTCTCAACTGGACTGCTTGTGTTTGCAGTGCATTTCCAGTTCGCTAATCCTTAGGTCCCATTTACTGAGGCAAGAACACATTCGCATCTGGTATCCCACTCCCCAAGTAGGCTCACTGATGAGGTTGCTAACAAAATCTGTGACTGATATCATCAGTCACAGATTAGCTCAATGGCGTGGATAATATTTTCAGGAAATCAGTTCTTACTGTGTAGCCTCTCATGATGTCAGGAAGCTCTCCATGTTCATTAGGAGACTGATTGCTTTAATGATGGTGATGCAAGACATGTCTAGGGCCCTCCCCACGGAGTATAGAAGGAGCATTGTGACTGCTCAATCTCCTCCCCTCAACTAACCACCCCCGCCCCCCAATCCTCACCAAGGTGTCATCAGTACGTTTGTGCTCAGCCTTTGGGCAGCAGACTGTAGCTGTAGCACTCCATTTGGTAAGACCACCAGAAATGCAACACGGACATCAACGGCAAGCATATGGCCAAACCCAAACAAAGTCTGTGATTCATCAAAGTGGCCAGAACATGTGCCATGGAGTTTGTGTGCTTGTGACTGGGGTCTGTTCAAGTCCCCACAAAGCTGTCAACAAAGTCCTTGCACTAAGGCATATTTATAACAGCCGCTGTGTGAAAGTCTGCTGTTGATGTTATGGGTTGCATTGCACCGAACTAAACCCTTTGCCAAATGCTGATGAAAACGTCAGCTTAACCTGTAAGTCACTATTAGCCTGGAAGAACCTTCCAGATGCAGTTGTAGGCATAGTTTTACCTCCGGTGTCTTTCTGAGAACCAAGTAAATTCGCACTTTTATTATAAACTGTCTTGTGTGGGGTTTTTTTTGTTTTTAATATCCCCCGCTGGCCGAAAGGTCCAAAGGGGGATTATGTTGTGGCGATATCCATCCATCCCGGGAAGGGTACTCACCTTCTGAAATCAACTCCTCCCACAATTTTTGGAGAAATTTCATGAAACTTGACAGGATTCTTTGTTATATATCGGTAATACACATTTTTTAATTTTGTCGATTCGGTCACATTTTACCAGAGTTATGGCACAGTTGCGAGCAGGGGATATTGTGCTCTCAGAGCACTCTTGTTTTAAATACTGTTCTGCCTCCTCCAGAAGGATTTTAGACTGCTAATAGTCCTAGTCCCTGACATCGTGAACTAGTATGAAAATGTACTTTATTTATTGACTGAAGCTTCAAAGCACTTCTGTAAGTTGGTCTTGATAAGGGTATCTGCTAAACGCCATAAATGTACAGATAAGTACTGAGAGTGGATCATTAATTAATTATACAGGAGTAAATGAACTCTTAGATGTGATTTTGAAATCTGAGTTCAAGTGGAAATTGGTAGTAGCTGCCACTCTTTTACCCTGAGCCCTGTTACTTTGAGAGCCTGAGGGTTTGTTGATGCTCTTGCCAGAGAGCTAATACACGAGTTGGAAACTTTTGAACGTATATTCCTGTTTAGCATGAGTAGACATGTCAGTATTACAATAAATGTAATTCATACACTGCTAAAATATTAGGAATTGGTTAACGTTCCAACAACCAATGTAGGCATGCACTTCCTGAACCTGTCAATGCAAGCAGTAATTGATGATGATGATGATGATGATGATAATAATAATAATTTCAATTTATATAGTGCCTTTCTCAAAACCCAAGGTTGCTTTGCAATTATAGGGAGGAAAAAAAAAAAAAGTCCACCAAATAAAGGTCAGGATGTCATTCCAATGGTGTAGCAGCCACAGTCCCATCAAAAGGCGGACGAAAACAAGTCCCACACCTCCAGCACAGCCACTGCAACACTGCCCGGAACACCACACCATGGATCCACAAAGCGAACACAGACGCACCGCCACACAGAGCGCTGGTATGTCCCAAACCACCTGCACAGCCGCCACGATGCCACCGAGTAACATTGCACTAAAGCACTGCTGCACAGAGCGCTGGACAACCACGATGTTAAAATGAGCAATGAACTCACTGCAGTCCATAGCTAGGAGCACAGGCATCACCCATGGCGAACCAAGGCCTGGAGGGAACTGACGCCCAAAACTGGGTCCGGAGCTACACCACAACCGGCGGACAAAAACACTCAAACATCAAACTACACAAATGCACAAAAAAAGGAGAGAAAATAAAAAGGTCCGGTGAGAAGCGGCAGCCAGAATGCGCATGACATACTCTCAACTGGAAACGGGGAAAATTGATTAAGTTTTTCTCATTTTGTACTTTTGGAAGATTTACTGTGTTTAAATTCATACATATTTTTTCTACTTGATGCAGCCTTGAATTTAATATTTGTGAAAAGGAGGGATATATTTATTATTGTTAATTATGAAACATTATAATGAATAAAGTGTCCCAAGGGTAGACATGAACTGTGTGTGACTTTGACCTGAAGACATGATTGACTGACTGATTCTTCTCCTTTTACGTTCCCACAGTGGCAGGAGATGTTGCAGTGTGAGAGTCCAGCAGAGCGGGAGCGTGTTTGCCAGCAGCTGTTTGTTGGGGGGCGTGAAGAATATGAGCTGCTGGAAGCCCTGAAGTTCTTGATGCTGAAAACGGTCATTCAGCTGCACTCTGACATGAAGAAGGGCTCCAGTGTGCCTGACTTTTGCTGGCTTCTTTTTGCCCGCGACACCTCCAAATGTCCCAGGAGCTTCCTCACGAATCATCTTAGACATGTGGGCTTCAGCGGAGGATTAGAACAGGTGAGAACTTCAATGAAGCTTTATAAAAACAAAGAATCCTGATCTCCTGAGCAGCAATGATACCTAGTGGTAGCTTGCTTGTGTACTATACTGTAAGAGCAGTATCAAGTTATGCCTTCACCACAGAAAAAAAAACGAACGTATTGCTTGAAACCTTCTATAAGGTTTTTAATCAGTAACTTGTCTGCTAAAAGACAGACGTTTTTTGTTTTGTGTTGGTTTATCCCAGGTAATCGTTGCCTCTTTTTTTCTTTGTGGATGCACAAGACTAGAACTTGGCTGCAAATTCTGTGGAGAGTGAATTAGAACCTCCAACAAGTGCAAGGACTCATTTCGGTTTTAACGGAATACAAAGCTTGTGCTGAAAACTAGTGAGCAAATGTAAAAAGGGGGAAAAAAGTGAGCAAATATTACAATACTGATAATAACATGCCAATCTTAATTTCTTATTTTCCCTGAGGGAACCCGCCCAAAGGAATCAATAAAGTTTTATCTAATCTAATCAATCAAAAAGTCTTCCTGTCCTGCCCTGTGTCTGAAATCACTCACTCGTTCACTACTCCCTACTCACTATATAGGGAATTGGTATATAGAGGACTACAACCCCGATTCCAAAAAAGTTGGGACAAAGTACAAATTGTAAATAAAAACGGAATGCAATAATTTACAAATCTTAAAAACTGATATTGTATTCACAATAGAACATAGACAACATATCAAATGTCGAAAGTGAGACATTTTGAAATGTCATGCCAAATATTGGCTCATTTGAAATTTCATGACAGCAACACATCTCAAAAAAGTTGGGACAGGGGCAATAAGAGGCTGGAAAAGTTAAAGGTACAAAAAAAGGAACAGCTGGAGGACCAAATTGCAACTCATTAGGTCAATTGGCAATAGGTCATTAACATGACTGGGTATAAAAAGAGCATCTTGGAGTGGCAGCGGCTCTCAGAAGTAAAGATGGGAAGAGGATCACCAATCCCCCTAATTCTGCGCCGACAAATAGTGGAGCAATATCAGAAAGGAGTTCGACAGTGTAAAATTGCAGAGTTTGAACGTATCATCATCTACAGTGCATAATATCATCAAAAGATTCAGAGAATCTGGAAGAATCTCTGTGCGTAAGGGTCAAGGCCGGAAAACCATACTGGGTGCCCGTGATCTTCGGGCCCTTAGACGGCACTGCATCACATACAGGCATGCTTCTGTATTGGAAATCACAAAATGGGCTCAGGAATATTTCCAGAGAACATTATCTGTGAACACAATTCACCGTGCCTTCCATCGTTGCCAGCTAAAACTCTATAGTTCAAAGAAGCAGCCGTATCTAAACATGATCCAGAAGCGCAGACGTCTTCTCTGGGCCAAGGCTCATTTAAAATGGACTGTGGCAAAGTGGATCTTGGAAAACTGTTCTGTGGTCAGACGAATTAAAATTTGAAGTTCTTTATGGAAATCGTGGACGCCGTGTCATTCGGACTAAAGAGGAGACGGATGACCCAAGTTATCAGCGCTCAGTTCAGAAGCCTGCATCTCTGATGGTATGGGGTTGCATTAGTGCGTGTGGCATGGGCAGCTTGCACATCTGGAAAGACACCATCAATGCTGAAAGGTATATCCAGGTTCTAGAGCAACATATGCTCCCATCCAGACGACGCCTCTTTCAGGAAAGACCTTGCATTTTCCAACATGACAATGCCAAACCACATACTGCATCAATTACAGCATCATGGCTGCGTAGAAGAAGGGTCCGGGTACTGAACTGGCCAGCCTGCAGTCCAGATCTTTCACCCATAGAAAACATTTGGCACATCATAAAACAGAAGATACAATAAAAAAGACCCAAGATAGTTGAGCAACTAGAATCCTACATTAGACAAGAATGGGTTAACATTCCTATCCCTAAACTTGAGCAACTTGTCTCCTCAGTCCCCAGATGTTTACAGACTGTTGTAAAGAGAAAAGGGGATGTCTCACAGTGGTAAACATGGCCTTGTCCCAACTTTGAGATGTGTTGTTGTCATGAAATTTAAAATCACCTAATTTTTCCTCTTTAAATGATGCATTTTCTCAGTTTAAACATGTGATATGTCATCTATGTTCTTTTCTGAATAAAATATGGAATTTTGAAACTTCCACATCATTGCATTCCGTTTTTATTTACAATTTGTACTTTGTCCCAACTTTTTTGGAATTGGGGTTGTATATAGTGAGCTCATTGGTAAAATGAAAAAACGCTTGCGGACACTACTCCGTCGCGCTGTTATTTACGTCATTACTGTCGCACAATTAAAACGTACCAGATCAGTCGGCTGGTGGGTTTTCAAAATAATAAATGCGTGTGTTTTTGTAATAAATCCATATTATACTGAGCGTATTTCCCATATTAATCAATACAAAGTACTTTGTGTCTGCTGCATCTTTCAGTTCCTTTAAATCAAGGCTGAATACTTTCTTCTTTGCCACTGCCTTTTATTCAATCCAATTTGAGGCTTTTGATTTGATTTTTTTCAGCACGACTGCAATGCATGATGGAATATATTGCTTGGTTAGTGCCCATCGGTTGTACACTACTTTTCGTGATGTGTTGTGGGATACTTTGAGTGCACTATATAGGGTGTAAATAATCCTCACTATACATTCGGACAGCACTAGAAAATGGCGACCTCACTATATAGTGAGTAGGGAGTGATTTTGGACACAGGGCTGGTGTATGTTAGCACTGTGCTAACACATCTGTACTTAGATGACAGGTTAGAAACAGCTAAATACATTTGTATGAAAATGTCTGCTTCACTTTGCTAACTCTGACTCAATTTAAATTTGCAGCCTGTTTAGACACATTTGTCTGACAAAACTATAAAGTACAACCCCGATTCCAAAAAAGTTGGGACAAAGTACAAATTGTAAATCAAAATGGAATGCAATGATGTGGAAGTTTCAAAATTCCATATTTTATTCAGAATAGAACATAGATGACATATCAAATGTTTAAACTGAGAAAATGTATCATTTAAAGAGAAAAATTAGGTGATTTTAAATTTCATGACAACACCACATCTCAAAGTTGGGACAAGGCCATGTTTACCACTGTGAGACATCCCCTTTTCTCTTTACAACAGTCTGTAAACATCTGGGGACTGAGGAGACAAGTTGCTCAAGTTTAGGGATAGGAATGTTAACCCATTCTTGTCTAATGTAGGATTCTAGTTGCTCAACTGTCTTAGGTCTTTTTTGTCGTATCTTCCGTTTTATGATGCGCCAGATGTTTTCTATGGGTGAAAGATCTGGACTGCAGGCTGGCCAGTTCAGTACCCGGACCCTTCTTCTATGCAGCCATGATGCTGTAATTGATGCAGTATGTGGTTTGGCATTGTCATGTTGGAAAATGCAAGGTCTTCCCTGAAAGAGACGTCGTCTGGATGGGAGCATATGTTGCTCTAGAACCTGGATTTACCTTTCAGCATTGATGGTGTCTTTCCAGATGTGTAAGCTGCCCATGCCACACGCATTAATGCAACCCCATACCATCAGAGATGCAGGCTTCTGAACTGAGCGCTGATAACAACTTGGGTCGTCCTTCTCCTCTTTAGTCCAAATGACACGGCATCCCTGATTTCCATAAAGAACTTCAAATTTTGATTCGTCTGACCGCAGAACAGTTTTCCACTTTGCCACAGTCCATTTTAAATGAGCCTTGGCCCAGAGAAGACGTCTGCGCTCCTGGATCATGTTTAGATACGGCTGCTTCTTTGAACTATAGAGTTTTAGCTGGCAACGGCGGATGGCACGGTGAATTGTGTTCACAGATAATGTTCTCTGGAAATATTCCTGAGCCCATTTTGTGATTTCCAATACAGAAGCATGCCTGTATGTGATACAGTGCCGTCTAAGGGCCCGAAGGTCACGGGCACCCAGTATGGTTTTCCGGCCTTGACCCTTACGCACAGAGATTCTTCCAGATTCTCTGAATCTTTTGATGATATTATGCACTGTAGATGATGATATGTTCAAACTCTTTGCAATTTTACACTGTTGAACTCCTTTCTGATATTGCTCCACTATTTGTCGGTGCAGAATTAGGGGGATTGGTGATCCTCTTCCCATCTTTACTTCTGAGAGCCGCTGCCACTCCAAGATGCTCTTTTTATACCCAGTCATGTTAATGACCTATTGCCAATTGACCTAATGAGTTGCAGTTTGGTCCTCCAGCTGTTCCTTTTTTGTACCTTTAACTTTTTCAGCCTCTTATTGCCCCTGTCCCAACTTTTTTGAGATGTGTTGCTGTCATGAAATTTCAAATGAGCCAATATTTGGCATGAAATTTCACAATGTCTCACTTTCGACATTTGATATGTTGTTTATGTTCTATTGTGAATACAATATCAGTTTTTGAGATTTGTAAATTATTGCATTCCGTTTTTATTTACAATTTGTACTTTGTCCCAACTTTTTTGGAATCGGGGTTGTATATCACGATTATTCTTTGTCGTCATCATCCCATGTAAATAGCATTATTGAAATGGGATCTTGAAATTTGCTTAAGTTTAGTGTACACGTCGTAGTAGTTGGACAAGGGTCATTTCTCGCTCAGTTTTCAAGATATCCGGATGAAACTTGGTGTGCATGTAGGTAGTGACCATCTGTGATCTCCATATCATGCATGGCATCACATGACTTCATGATGCCATTTTATGACATCATAACATTTTCAGGAGTGGCTATGAATGGGACCACCTGGTGCAGTACCAGGACGAGCTGGACAAAATTCTTTCATGCCATCTTCCACGGCCCTTATACCTTAATATTGTTTTGTACTCATTTGACCTCTGACCTTGACCCTTTGCCAGAATTAGGTCAAAGGTCACCTATGCATTAAATCGCTGCTCCTCCTCCCTCATTTTTTTCATGAATTTTCACCAAATGGGGTGCGGAGAACCTGTTTGGGGGGCTTCAAAATAGTTCGCATCGGTTAAGAGATTTGACCTTTTTTTCGCTGAGTTACATGACCTTGAACTTGTCAATTAGGTGACCCTATAGCAAAAAGTCAGACTTTTGTCGATTTTTCATGGTCTTTGAGCTAGCCTTGCTCCTTTGCCATAGAAAAGCATGTTTTAATGAATATTTATAGTTTTGACCGATTGACCTTTGACCTAGGTCAATATTAGGTCAAATATTTTCAGTGGCCTTCAAAAACGGAGCAAGATGAGGCCATGTTACTGTTAACCATGAACAGGAAGTCTTATATGGGCTTTCATTTGGGAACACTGGATTTGCCCTGGAGTGACCTTGACAGGTCAGATCAATGTTCTGTATATTTTTCACTGGGCTGCATCAAGAAACTGGTGAAAGATTGCTTAGTTAATATTATTAACCATGGAAGTATTATATCCTTTTCCCTTTGTCATCAGATTCCAGACAAATGGCCTCATTTCTCTCAGTTCTGTGACCTTGACCTTTGTCTGAAGGCCTCAGGTGTGGCAATGGGATACCATTGTGCCCTTGGCACAGTACCTCTAGTTTTATAATAATAATAATAATAATAAGTTTGACCAAGTGTTCCTCATGTATTATACGAATATGCTGCAACAGTGTGTATTCTCTATTTGATTTAGGTCCTCATTCAGAATACCAAATGCAAGCACAAACGTGTCTCATCTCATCTCATTATCTCTAGCTGCTTTATCCTGTTCTACAGGGTCACAGGCAAGCTGGATTTCAAGAAAAAAAATTAGCATAATAGCAGAGCTCCCCATGCGCTTCGCATGTGGAGCGTAGCCCCATGCTTAAGAGAGATGCATTGACCTGATTTTTGATGGCTTGACCGTACGATGTCCGTATGAACGTGTACCACCACAGAAAACTTGATTGTAAGAGCAAAGCAGCGTATCTCAAACACTTGACCACCGGACAACAAAATTTGTATCTTTTATCAACATTAGATAGATGGGGGGTTCCAGCGTTTTATTTTTAATTTGCTTTTTAAAAATTATAAATGGAATTATTTACTAACACATTTTATGGAAAATATTCACAACAATTTCATATAAAACTAGTTCAAAGTTTTATTAGTCTACTAGCTTTTTGGACAATTGACAGTTTCTGTCATGTAAGTGCAGGAAGTTTTATTGAAAGCACGCTAGCAAGCAGATCCAAAATGTCAACAAAGGCAGAGTCAAAAAACACGCCGTGGTCGAGTGAGGCACAGACAGGATATCAGAAGTAATACAATATTCCAAATACAAACGGGGTCAAAACCAAAAAAGTGATACAAAATACAAGGCTTTCGCAAAGTCTGTGTTACTGAGAGTCCTGATATGTATGCGCTGTGATTGCACTCTAATCAGGAACAGGTGCATGGTAATTAGTCCTAAGGGTGCTGCAATTCAGGTTGATTTTGTGCCCTTGCAAATATTTTCATCATACACTCATCAGGAGCTCTGCTTTTCAGCAGTGCCTACACGTTATATCATGTCTGTAGTGTGTTAACGAACACTTTTATATGCTGAAGTCAGGGTAAAATGTGTTTACTGAGCTGAATCCTATTATGCCATTTCAGATGTTTGTATATTAGCCACTTGGTGAAGAATATGAGTCACTAAGCTCCTTTCTTGTCTGTTGCAGGTGGAGATGTTTCTGCTGGGCTACTCCCTACAGCATACGCTTCAGGCCTTTCGGCTCTACAAGACGGACACTGAGGAGTTCATCACCTACTACCCAGATGACCACAGGACAGAGTGGCCTTGCCTTAGCCTGGTCACAGAGGATGATCGACACTATAATGTGCCAGTGCTTAAACAGCCCAAACTCCATTCAGCAAAACATGACAAGTCAATCAGGCCCAAATGGAACTTGCCGAAGAGTGGAACAGGAAAAACTACACTTCTTTAGAGAAAATCTGATGACCGTGACCAACATAGTTCAAAGGTCTCAAGGCTTTATGTCAGATGATTTTCAGCTACAGACCTTGCAAATTTTATGCTTTTTGCGTAGAATTCATCATTGACGTGTACTGAGGAGTCTTTGTTTATTTTTCCTCCAGTTAAAATGACAGATCAGCTAATCGACATGTGAATCTAGAATGACCTGACATTTGCGCAGGTGTTTTGAACTCTCTGATATTACCTGACGCCTTGGAAGCTTCACCCCTTCCCTTTATTTCACATCAGTTATCTTTAGTCTTGTCTTAATTTTTCCGTGTGAAAGATGGACTGATACAGGACCCTCGCTTTCTCTCATGGTAAATGGAGAGTGTTTTCTCTTCATTTATCTGAAATAAAATCTGTTAATGTACAGTGTCTTGCAAAAGTATTCATCCCCCTTGGTGTTACCACTTTAAAGGTGTAAATTGTTTTATTGTGAAACAAACAATAAGATATTAAAAAAAAAAAAACAGAAATTTGGAGTGTGCATAGGTATTCGCCCCCTTTCGTATGAAACCCCTAAATAAGAGCTGGTCCAACCAATTCACTTCATAAGTCACATAATTAGGTGATTTAAGATCCACCTGTGTGCAATCAAAGTGTCACATGATCTGTCACATGATGTCTGTATAAATCAACCTGTATTGGAAGGACCCTGACTCTGCAACACTACTAAGCAAGCAACATGAAAACCAAGGAGCCTCCAAACAGGTCAGAGACAAAGTTGTGGAGAAGTATAGATCAGGGTTTGGTTATAAAAAATATCCCAAACTGTGAATATCCTGCGGAGCACCATTAAATCCATTATAGTAAAATGGAAAGAATATGGCACCACTACAAACCTGACAAAAGAAGGCCACCCACCAAAACTCACAGACCAGGCAAGGAGGGCATTAATCAGAGATGCAACAAAGACACCAAAGATAACACTGAAGGAGCTGCAAAGATCCACAGCGGAGCTGGGAGTATCTGTCCATAGGAGCATTTTAAGCCGTACACTCCACAGAGTGGGGCTTTATGGAAGAGTGGCCAGAAAAAAAGTCGTTGTTTAAGAAAACACGTTTGGAGTTTGCCCAACAGCATGTGGCAGACTCCCGAAACACATGGAAGAAGATTCTCTGGTTAGATAAGACTAAAATTGTTCTTTTTGGCCATTGTGGGAAATGCCATATGTGACGCAAACCCAACACCCTGAGAACACCATTCCGACAGTGAAGCATGGTGGTGGCAGCATCATGCTGTGGGGATGCTTTTCATCTGCAGGGACAGGAAAGCTGGTCAGGACTGAAGGAAAGATGGATGGCACTAAATACAGGGCAATTCTGGAGGAAAACCTGTTTGAG
Organism: Neoarius graeffei; assembly: GCF_027579695.1. NCBI lineage: Eukaryota > Metazoa > Chordata > Actinopteri > Siluriformes > Ariidae > Neoarius > Neoarius graeffei. The sequence continues at coordinate 44,625,780 of NC_083569.1, forward strand.
TCAGCCAGAGGTTTAATACTGGGATGAAGGTTCACATTCCAGCAGGACAATGACCCTAAACATACTGCTAAAGCTACACTGGAGTGGTTTAAAGGGAAACATTTAATTGTATTGGAATGGCCTAATCAAAGCCCAGACCTCAATCCAATTGAGAATCTGTGGCGTAACTTGAAGATTACTGTACACCAACACAACCCATCTGACTTGGAGTTGGAGCAGTTTTGCCTTGAGAAATGGGCAAAAATCCCAGTGGCTAGATGTGCTAAGCTAATAGAGACATACCCCAAGAGACTTGCAGCTGTAATTGCAGCAAAAGGTGGCTCTACAAAGCATTGACTTTGGCAGGGTGAATACTTATACACACTCCAGATTTGTTTTTTCATCTTATTGTCTGTGTCACAGTGTAAAAAAAAAAAAAGTACACCTTTAAAGTTGTAGGCATGTTGTGTAAATCAAATGGTGCTAACCCCCCCAAAATCCATTTTAATTCCATCTGGTAATGCGACAAAACAGGACAAACACCAAAGGGGGTTGAGTATTTTTTGTAAGACAGTGTATGTTCAACTTTGCTCCTGTTAGACTGGTGTATATGGGCTCGGATGAAATGACGGACAACATGAAATAACAGCAGTCTGAGCATATTTCAGGATTAGTGATTGGCGGTCAAAGCGAAGTAGATTGCAGTCAGTGGTCTGCAGAAATATTATGAGAAACTACAGTAGCTTCCTACAGTACCAGTAACCTGTTACCAATATTTTAAACATAAAACTCGGCACTTAAAGTGTCTACAGATAATGTTAGGTGCAAAACGGCTCTTATTCAGTATGATGTTCTTGACACTCGGCTGTTATCATTTCTTGGCAATGAGGGATTCTGATGTAATAGGCAACAGCTGTATAGAAGCACTTCACTGAAGTGAATTCATTGCAGACCTTCTCAGTCCAAGGTAACTAATATAGCTACGGTAGCTTATGCCGTTCATTTAAAATGAGCTAGCTAACATTTATAAAGAATGAGCCTATGTGCATGCTGGCGAAACATTAGCAGAGCTAAATAAAATGGTCAGTGATGGCCATGAGGCCGAGTCACACCAGACCTCACTCAATTCCATTTATATAATTTTTTTTTTCGCATGTATATTTCAAGCTAGGCTTATTACATTAATTAATGGAAAGTAAAGTGTCTTTCTTGCAGGAACTGTAAATGTACTTACTCATAACTTATAACTAAATGCTGGAACTCCAAAACGCATTAAAGTGAACCGTTACTGTTCATGCTGTCAGTAGGTCATATGGAAATGCACTTGAACAGCGTCCAATGTCTATACTGTTATCAGCGAGTTCCAAAAAGACACGGATTCAGTCTAAAAATATTTCTGAATCAAAAAAAAAAAAAACACTGAGGTAGAAAGCAAGCAGTAGCTTATCTCATCCACCCCTCCATGAACAGCATCTGGAAAACCCCTGTATATAGACTTGCTAAAGTTTCTACCTTATGCAAATGATTTTCTGAAAAGACTACGTTGAAAATGGACTGAGTTTTTAAATTGCCAACCCTCCTCACATTTCAAATTTCCTTCTGTGTTGTATATTTATTTAATTGTGATAATGCAATATAAATGCTTGTTGATGAGACCACTTTTGCACAGGTTTAGCAAATCTATAATGAAATGCTGATGCAAAATTCAGGGACTACATTGTGTGTACCAGAACAATTAACAGAATGATGGGAAATCTATTTGGAAGAGACTGGATTTAAATTAGAAATGAAAAAGTGCAATTTTAGGTATTCCAAAAGGAAGTCCTGATCTGACTGAAGTCTTTTTTATAAATGATTAAGCAGTGACTTTCAGAATGTCCGTGCATTTAAACATTTTTCTTTAATGTAATTTAGGTTTACTATTTTATGAAAGACATTTGTTACATAGCTTTTGTTTTCCATCGGTTTGCATATATTGTCTTACCAAGCATAAATTGCTGCAAAGAATGAAATCGTACAAGAAACACTAATGTAATTTTATTTCAGATCTGTGAAGATTGCATGTTTCTCTCAGGCAAGACAATAAACCGTCTAATTGGCGAGTGAGTCATGGGTGTCATGTCACGTTCCATCCACAGGAGGGTGTGGGTGTGTCTGCATGAGCACTGAGAAGCATGGAGACTAAAACCAGGGCTTAAAGGTGCAATAGGTTTTTTGTTTGTCTCATCTCATTATCTCTAGCTGCTTTATCCTGTTCTACAGGGTCGCAGGCAAGCTGGAGCCTATCCCAGCTGACTACGGGCGAAAGGCGGGGTACACCCTGGACAAGCCGCTGCATACGTGTGCGCCGCCACTCAAGGGCACTTCAGCCCAAAGCCACCCCATGTTAACCTAACTGCATGTCTTTGCACTGTGGGGCAAACCAGATCACCCAGAGAAAACCCACGCAGACACGGAGAGAACATACAAACTCCACACAGAAAGACCCCCGTCAGCCACTGGGCTCGAACCCAGAACCTTCTTGCTGTGAGGCGACAGTGCTAACCACTACACCACCATGCCACCCAAATAAATAATACAAAAAAAAAAAACCTGTACAGTATTTGACATGATTTTAAAAAATAATTGTTTAAGCCACAGCCTCAGCATTAGTGCATTATGTGGTTTAAAGAAACTGTGGAACTCTGCAAGAGTCCAGTGTGTTTATTTATATTTACAGGCCATTCTCAGAAAATGAGACATTCAGTTTTAAACATGAAGTTTGTTTTTTCTCTAAAACCATTAATCCTGGCTCTCTATAATACATTTATTTTAAGAAAGAATTTAATAGACCAGTCAAAAAATTTGAGACAACTTGTCTGCATTTGCAAAAATTTTTATTTTGCTTAAATATACCAAAACATCATTACCGCCGTGTGTCTAAATGAGGATTAGTGAAATTTCAATGAAAATAATTCCTTAGTCTTTTATTTTTTCGCTTTTCTTTCTGAAATATTACCACTATACCTTCACTTTTTACTGTGGAAAATATCATGATCTTTGCTTCAATGGTTTTTGGTATATAGCCTAAAATATATGCGCAACTTTCTTGATGTCTTTACCGTTACCCAAATGGTAAAATCATGCTGTAACTCAGGGCTTTGACAATAGAGGGCAGTGCAGCTACATAAGGAAGGACCAGGATGTTGAGCAGCCGTTTTGAAAAAAAATTACTGGTGCATGAATGTTGGAATCCAGGAAACTGATCAGGTAAATACGAAATTTTGAGATGTCAAGGAAATTAACTGTCTTTGCCATTACCCTCAAATGATAAAGATGATGATGCTGCATGTTGAAAAAGTTTAGTTGGCCAAGTAGCAAGTTAGGATGGGATAATAAATGCATAATTTAGTTTCCTTTTTTTCTGTACTCAGTAACCCAAAAATGCCATGAGATGTCTTTACCATTACAGGGTAACGGTAAAGACAACAACTGGGCATTAGTTTTTCATAATAATATCTCTTGCTTTTTGTCTATTAAATATATTTACAGGGATTAACTAAAATTAGTGTACACACAAATTTAAATGTCTTTACCGTTACTCATCACATTTTCTGAGAATGGCCCTTACATGGTCCTAGTGTCAGTCATTTCACAGACACTCTGCAATGCCCCTTTGTTCCATGCCCATCTCAGTTTGTTTGGGAGGGGGGATATGGCTGAAATCACCAAACACCCAGCACAGGCAGATATTTCTGTCAGCAAAACACTATGCTGCACTTCAAAAAAAAAAAAGGGGGGGGGGGGGGGGGGCAATAACCCTCAATGACAAAACAGCACAGTAAAACCAGAATAAACGTTAGCAGCACTTTTTGAGGATGGAGGAAGAGATGAAGCTGGATGCAGAATTGAAGTTGCTCTTGGATAAGTATGTCCGTGCAATCTGTATAAAGCTTTGAGTTGTTCAAATGGCTGGCTTTACATAACAAATCAACTACTTTCAATGGATTTGCATTTCATTGCACAGGAAAACAGGATGGCAAAGGCATTCTTGACCATTCTTATCAATTAGTACGAGCTGAGTTTCATGTTTATAGTGTTATAACTTGGCTTTCAAGAGGTTAAACAGCTTGCCTTGTAGCTGATGATACTAATACCAGAACTTCAAGCTTGTATGGGCCCGTCACAAAAAAACCAGCCTTCATAAATCATTATGAGCAAAAATCCATGCCTTTATATTGTTCTAACTTGGCTTTCAAGCAGTTGAATTGCTGTGTGCACTTGAAAGTGAAGTCATGACTGTTTTTGCTAATGCTAACTCTAGTTGAGCCACTGTAGGTTCTTTGTGTGCATGGCAAGCATATGTAAATGGGCTGGTTTCAAGGAGTAAAAATAAAATATTCAAATCTTATTTATTACATTGCAGGCAACATACAACATACCCAGAGCAGCCTGGGGAGCAGTTGCTGGTTCACTGCTTTAGATGGGTTAAAGCAAAGCCTAATTTCTCCCCGGGGATTAATAAAGTATGCAAAAAATTTGCCAGTAGTTATTGACAAGGCTGTTATGTCTGGGATTTAGATATCTTGTGTATGTAAGCTTGGCCAAGTGCATTTGACAGATTGCATTTTCTTCCCATTTCTGTGATCTTTTCCAACGTGATGCATTCTGCCATGAAGTGGTCTTTACAAACCACCTTGTCTCATCTCATCTCATTATCTCTAGCCGCTGTATCCTGTTCTACAGGGTTGCAGAAATTCGCCTGCCGAAATGAAATTTGTCCACAGTGTGACCAGAGCCAATAAAATGCAGCCATTTTGTCGCTTGTAAAAGTAATATCCTTTACAGGATTGGGGATGGCAAAAAAGAAAATTTCCCTTTGCAATGATCGGACTTATTTTTACACCCAAATGCTTGACACTCGGACATCTTCAGGGTTGTTTACAACAATTTAGAAGTGATGTATCCACTCGATCTCAGCCTCGGTAAGTCATGTAGGGTGTAAATGACGTCACAATCTTGGATTCTCTTATGTAATTTGTACTCAGTGTGCAATATTTGAACCTCGGAGAGAGTAAGACAGCACACTGCAAAAAATGATATCTTGGCAAATGAAAATATCTTGAAAATCGTTGAAATGAGCTAGCATTTCCTATTAGAAGAATACAAGACACTAATTCTGAGATTATTAAACCTAGTTCTAGATTGCAACCAATTTATTCCAAGATGTCAAGTAAAATTATCTGTCCATGCCACAAGATAACTTCGCTGGTATTAAGTAATTTTCACCTCAAATTCAGTTTTAAGGGTTTTTTTGCAGTGTAGTGTGTAGGGAAGTTTGTTTTTCTTTTAAAATAAATCTGTCCACAGTATACAGGTCCAAATTTGAACAAGTGAACACTTGAACATGTCTTGTATGGATATTATCTGTCAGTATGAAGGAGTTTATTTTTGGGTTTTGTTTGGCTTTAACTGTTAGAGATCTAATCTTGACAAATTTTATAGAATGCACCTTTAATGCCTAAATACCCAGTTCTGTATCGCACTGGTTTGTTGCATTCTCTAATGTCAGGATCAGACTATAATGTTTTTGTCTTTCGTGATGGTCACCGTGTCAGATTAATGCCATAAATTCTTGCCATGTCTGGGTCAGGAGATTGGCAACACTACCAGTTTGATCCTGACCAATCATCGTTCACGTCCTTGTACGTTGTTGGGGAGGAGGGTCAAGAAATCGTCTATAATGGCTATCGAAGGAACATCAAAAAATACATCGTAGGAGTTGTCAAACTAGGCGATAAAATCCAAAAAATTCTGACATGCTACGCTTTTCGTTGGGGTGTCCCTGATGCCACATAAATGTTCTTTGATTATGTCAAAACGCGAAGCCCATTTGTCATGCCTGGCATTCATATTCAAGCCTAATGCTGGAATTTTTTCTCAGCTACAAAAAAATTGTGTCAAAATCAGGTGGAATTCATGTCATCTGATCCGAGAATAACAGTTTAACCAATCATTTATTTATTTATTTAGCAGTTAAATTGGTTCCTGGTTGCAAAATGTATGAGCACCCCTGATCTATGCCATATGTAGATGAACCAAAGCATGTTGGGAAAATATTCAGTTATTAAAATTACATACAAGCATTTGATGTTACAAAATCAGTGTTGTTTGACAGAACTGTTTAACAGTTTTACCATGTGGTTTGGCGTTCATGCTGTTAAATTTGATTTCTATAGGAATGACTTTTATCTCAGCAGTCAACTGTAACTGAGTCAAACTGTAATATTTATCACATTTTTCCAGCAAGATGTCTCGGCACGGGCGGCATGGTGGTGTAGTGGTTAGCGCTGTCGCCTCACAGCAAGAAGGTCCGGGTTCGAGCCCCGTGGCCGGCGAGGGCCTTTCTGTGCAGAGTTTGCATGTTCTCCTCGTGTCCGCGTGGGTTTCCTCCGGGTGCTCCGGTTTCCCCCACAGTCCAAAGACATGCAGGTTAGGTTAACTGGTGACTAAATTGACCGTAGGTGTGAGTGTGAATGGTTGTCTGTGTCTATGTGTCAGCCCTGTGATGACCTGGCGACTTGTCCAGGGTGTACCCCGCCTTTCGCCCGTAGTCAGCTGGGATAGGCTCCAGCTTGCCTGCGACCCTGTAGAAGGATAAAGCGGCTAGAGATAATGAGATGAGATGTCTCGTCACTTGTACTCACAGTAAACCCCAATCCAAATGACACATGAGAAAAATCTCATCATAAATAGTCAAAATATTATTGTCCGGTAATGTTAATTATACTGTGGCGATGTTCCTTACGTTGTTTTTATGCCTCCGCCACCTTAAGGTGCAGGAGGCATTATGTTTTCGGGTTGTCCGTCTGTCCGTGCGTCCGTCCCGAAACCTTGTGAACACGATATCTCAAAGGCTAATGAAAGGAATTTCACCAAACTTTCACCATTTGTGCACTTTGGGACAAACATGAACTGATTAGATTTTGAGGTTAAAAGGTCTAAGGTCAATGTGAGGTCAAATGTCTGTCTGAAAACCTTGTGAACACAACATCTCCAAGGCAAATGAAAGGAATTTCACCAAACTTTCACCATTTGTGCATTTGGGGAGAAACATGAACTGATTAGATTTTGAGGTTAAAAGGTCACAGATCAGGATTACTGTGAGGTCAAATGTCTGTCCGAAAACCTTGTGAACACAACATCTCCAAGGCAAATGAAAGGAACTTCACCAAACTTTCACCATTTGTGCGCTTTGGGACAAACGTGAACTGACTAGATTTTGAGGTTAAAAGGTCACAGGTCAAGATTACTGTGAGGTCAAATGTCCATCCCCAAATCACAACTTAATAAGGCGTGTAGTCTACCAGGTGGAGGCATCCCCATCGACGCCGCTGGCGTCGAGTTCTATCTAGTTTTTTCTTTTTTCATTTTATCAAATAATTGTCCGAAAAAAGTCAAATCTAGAAGAGTAACTCAAAGAGAAATTCAAAGTCTGACTTGTATCTACATGTACTGGATTAATGTAAACTTGACAGTTGACTAGCTAGCTATCAATGTTACCTCTAGTAAAGTCATCTGTACAGTAACTAAGAACAGTGTCAGTAAATGCAATTGACATGTCAGGAGGCCCAGAATTTTCGCTGGTGCACCTTGTGGGTGAAAGTTTTGGATAACAGGAAACTAATATGGACAATCACCATTTGCATATTTATAGATCTCATATTGTGTGTGGGTGGCACAGTGGTGTAGTGGTTAGCACTGTCACCTCACAGCAAGAAGGTCCTGGGTTCGAGCCTGGTGGCCGACAGGGGCCTTTCTGTGTGGAGTTTGCATGTTCTCCCTGTGTCTGTGTGGGTTTCCTCCGGGTGCTCCGGTTTAGGCTAACTGGTGGCTCTAAATTGACTGTAGATGTGAATGGTTGTCTCTGTGTCAGCCCTGTGATGATCTGGTGACTTGTCCAGGGTGTACCCTGCCCCTTGCCCATAGTCAGCTGGGATAGGCTCCAGCTTGTCTGCGACCCTGCACAGGATAAGCAGCTACAGATGCAGGGTTCTCGCCAGCGCTTTATATGGTTGCGGCCCGCTACGCTAAAATTTCAGACCGCAACGGTAATTTCCCCCCGCTACGCTAAATTTTTAATATAGCGTAACGGTTGTTTTCAGTTGTTCATCACCATCGCCAAAAGTTTTTTTTTTCCTGCGCACTTGAGCAGTTTTCAAGGTGTCAAAATCAGCCTACGTTTGTTAGGAAACCCATGCCTGGAAATCAGTTCCGAGAGAGAGAGAGAGAGAGAGAGAGAGATCCTGGCGATAACTTTCTCTTGAGCTGGACTTCGGTGAATGACAATGGATGACGGACCCCCTCGCAAAAAAAGAGACATTCGCTCTTTCTTCACAGTTAGAAATGTAAGTGCACCACTTCTACAGGTTTTCCATCACGCTTGAAAACTTAACCCAAAGCCCTTTGATGAATGAAAACGTCTACTTTGTAAGCAGGTTTAGCAATATGACAGGGCGCACGTATCGGATGATTAGCGCTAAGGTATTAGGCAGAGACCCGTCCACCCGTAAATTTGACGGGCAATTGCCGATTTCAACGGGCAAGTATACACACAGACGGATACTGAAACGGACGATAATGCCGAAAATTTTCGCACATGAATACTCCCACATGTCATCCGATAAATCCAGTTATGTTCCGCCCACACACGGACTGGCCATCGGGAGTAGCGGGAGTTTTCCCGGTGGGCTGGTGGTTCAGCGTGGGCCGGCGGAGAAAAAAAAAAAAAAAAAACAGTTGCGCGCTGGCCTTTAATATGATAAGCAATGTTAACAGTTTCTTTAACAAACTGTTAACATTGCTTATTACAGTTGCGCGCTGGCCTTTAATATGATAAGCAATGTTAACAGTTTGTTAAAGAAACTGTTAACATTGCTTATCATATTAAAGGCCAGCGCGCAACTGTTTTTTTTTTTTTTTTCTCCGCTGGCCCACACTGAACCACCGGCCCACCGGGAAAACTCCCGCTACTCCCGATGGCCAGTCCGTGTGTGGTTCCGCCATCATTTACAAATCGTAAGAAACACAGTTTAATACGAAAAATACTGAAAACTTGAAATGAAAAATCAGAATATTTCATCGTTTCCGCCATTTTGGCCCGCACTGAATCTTGTAACACGCGGACTGAATAAATCGCGAATTCTGATTGGTCGAAAATTGCCAAACACCCTGCGTTGTAGTTTCCTCTTTCTTGGCGGGAGAACCGCATTTTTTTTTGCTGACTCACTCTTCTGGATCAAGATGAATCCCAACAAACGCCCCAAATTGAATGTGACAAAAACTGATTCGTTTTTCCACAAAAAGACAGAAAAGGTATGTGTGATACATTGATTAACAAGGGGGTTTCATTGGGGTATGGTAAAATAGAATACTGTTGGTTTTTTTTTTTATTAAATACTGTAACTAGATCAAAAGATTATATACAATTCATTGTTGTTTATTTTCTTTTCACTTTTGTTACCAAATCAGACACCATACATACATCTGATACATTCAGGAGTGAAACTGAAAAAAATACAAAGTAAAAATATGCAATATTTCTGATCAAAAATTACACGCCATTTCACCCTGAAAATGTCCTAGAATGCAGGAAATGAAGTCTACATTTCAAAAATTTTCTGGGGGGGCATGCCCCCAGACCCCCCGAGAGGGACTTCGCGCCTGCGGCGCTCGTCTTCGCACCTGCGGCGCTTATCAGGATTATATAAAATATTATTTTTGACTGGTAAATTTCTTTTTCTGCCTAATACCCTAATTAGCGCTAATTTACTGGATCCCACTGTGGCTAACATTAACACACTGGTAATCTGCCTGCATGCCATCCATCGTTATATTTCTATAAGGAGACAGGCACAAGAGAGGTTGGAGGAGATGAAGGAAAGGACATAGGAGGCAGAGGAAAGGAGGTAGCAGATAAACGGGCAGAGGATGGAGGTAGGCCTAGTGGGGGAGAGCCCGCTGTTGGAGATAGAGGAGGAGATGGAGGAAGACGAGCAGAGGCTGGAAATTCACAGGTGAGAATGAGGTTAATGATATGATTTTAGTCATGGGATTCAGCTCCAATGTGCCAAACGTGATCGCCCTTGTGGCTTTAAATCATTTATGTGCTCAGGCATTTCTTAATTTCTTAATACAATAAAACATTCATTATCTCTTTGGTTGTGTCTGAGTTTACATATCTTTTGACAACACCCTTTGTAGTTCAGTGAAATACAACAGTAGGTAACACATTGCCAAGATCCAAAGATGTAACAATTTTCCATCAAGGATATACAACATAAAAAATGCAATTTATCCCCTCCAGGAACGTCAAATATGGCCAATTTTGGGCATGATTTTTCAAAATCTCCGCACCATCCCCCCGCTCGGTCGCTACGCTCCCTCGCCATAACCCATTACGCTAAAAAAAAATCCTGGTGAGAACCCTGAGATGAATGAATGAATGAATGGATGGATGTTGTGTGTGTGTGTGTGTGTGTGTGTGTGTGTGTGTGTGTGTACATGTTTTTTTTTATTACAGTGGTGCTTGAAAGTTTGTGAACCCTTTAGAATTTTCTATATTTCTGCATAAATGACATAAAACATCAGATTTTCACACAAGTCCTAAAAGTAGATAAAGAGAACCCAGTTAAACAAACGATACAAAAATATTATATTTGGTCATTTATTTATTGAGGAAAATGATCCAATATTACATATCTGTGAATGGCAAAAGTATGTGAACCTTTGCTTTCAGTATCTGGTGTGACCCCCTTGTGCAGCAATAACTGCAACTAAATGTTTCCGGTAACTGTTGATCAGTCCTGCACACCGGCTTGGAGAAATTTTAGCCCGTTCCTCTGTACAGGGCAGCTTCAACTCTGGGACGTTGGTGGGTTTCCTCACATGAACTTCTCGCTTCAGGTCCTTCCACAACATTCCGGTTGGATTAAGGTCAGGACTTTGACTTGGCCATTCCAAAATGTTAACTTTATTCTTCTTTAACCATTCTTTGGTAGAACGACTTGTGTGCTTAGGGTCGTTGTCTTGCTGCATGACCCACCTTCTCTTGAGATTCAGTTCATGGACAGATGTCCTGACATTTTCCTTTAGAATTCGCTGGTATAATTCAGAATTCATTGTTCCATCAATGATGGCAAGCCGTCCTGGCCCAGATGCAGCAAAACAGGCCCAAACCATGATACTACCACCACCATGTTTCACAGATGGGATAAAGTTCTTATGCTGGAATGCAGTGTTTTCCTTTCTCCAAACATAATGCTTATCATTTAAACCAAAAAGTTCTATTTTGGTCTCATCTGTCCACAAAACATTTTTCCAATAGCCTTCTGGCTTGTCCATGTGATCTTTAGCAAACTGCAGATGAGCAACAATGTTCTTTTTGGACAGCAGAGGCTTTCTCCTTGCAACCCTGCCATGCACACCATTGTTGTTCAGTGTTCTCCTGATGGTGGACTCATGAACATTAACCAATGTGAGCAAGGCCTTCAGTTGCTTAGAAGTTACCCTGGGGTCCTTTGTGACCTCGCCGACTATTACACGCCTTGCTTTTGGAGTGATCTTTGTTGGTCGACCACTCCTGGGGAGGGTAACAATGGTCTTGAATGTCCTCCATTTGTACACAATCTGTTTGACTGTGGATTGGTGGAGTCCAAAGTCTTTAGAGATGGTTTTGTAAGCTTTTCCAGCCTGATGAGCATCAACAACGCTTTTTCTGAGGTCCTCAGAAATCTCCTTTGTTCGTGCCATGATACACTTCCACAAACGTGTTGTGAAGATCAGACTTTGATAGATCCCTGTTCTTTAAATAAAACAGGGTGCCCACTCACACCTGATTGTTATCCCATTGATTGAAAACACCTGACTCTAATTTCACCTTCAAATTAACTGCTAATCCTAGATGTTCACATACTTTTGCCACTCACAGATATGTAATATTGGATCATTTTCCTCAATAAATAAATGACCAAGTATAATATTTTTGTCTCATTTGTTTAACTGGGTTCTCTTTATCTACTTTTAGGACTTGTGTGAAAATCTGATGATGTTTTAGGTCATATTTATGCAGAAATATAGAAAATTCTAAAAGGTTCACAAACTTTCAAGCACCATTGTAAAAGGTAAAAAGAAATGTATCAGTAGTAGTAAACATTATTTTAATTGTACCACAGGCTGCTGAATTCTCAATTCAAAGATGTTTATTAAGTTTTTAGAAAAGAAGCCCTGACACTGGATCAAGTTACAAGGCAAATCACATGTACATATTAATGTGCTTGTTCTAATGCGTTATTGTTTGTGTAGTAACAGCCAATTCACAGGGAACTGTATGTCACTCCACAGATTTTTAAGTGCTGTTATTTAACAATGAAAAACATATAACTGTTGATTTGATTGGTCAGAATCAAATCAGTTTTCCACTGTGGGAGAGTCTTCGGGACTGTATGTTTCACAGATTCTCTGTACCTTGACATCTCATCTCATTATCTCTAGCCGCTTTATCCTTCTACAGGGTCGCAGGCAAGCTGGAGCCTATCCCAGCTGACTACGGGCGAAGGGCGGAGTACACCCTGGATAAGTCGCCAGGTCATCACAGGGCTGACACATAGACAACCAATCACACCTACGGTCAATTTAAAGTCACCAGTTAACCTAACCTGCATGTCTCTGGACTGTGGGGGAAACCGGAGCACCCGGAGGAAACCCACGCGGACACGGGGAGAACATGCAAATTCCACACAGAAAGGCCCTCGCCGGCCCCGGGGCTCGAACCCAGGACCTTCTTGCTGTGAGGCGACAGCACTAACCACTACACCACCGTGCCGCCCGTACCTTGACATGCTGCACTTTTTTTTAACTTACTAACATCAAGAGAGAGAAAAGAAGAGACATCGGTGAGGGAGTAACTGCTATAAGGTAAGTGATAACAGGCGTTAACTTGTCTCGCAGCTGTTCCACAATGTTAAATATACATTGATATAAATGGATAAAAGTATGACATGTCACTCACTAAAGGCAGAGTAGGCCATTTTGGAGAAACCAGCAGGAGTCCCGCTCCCTCCAAAGCCACTCCTTCAAAACACATGAACGCGCACTGCCTGACTCCTGCTTGAGGATGAATCCATGAAAGAGTGTTGGGGGGAGGAGTATAGTGCGCCATTGTCATGTAACTACCTCATGTGTCATTCATATGTAGCAAAACACCTAACATTGTGATAGTGAATGGAAACAATTAACATGGCTGTTGTTAGTATTCGCAGCTGTTAACTACCTCACTAGCTTTAGCAATATATCTGCAACATGTTTGCCGAGCCTTATGGAAAACTCCGGTCATGTGCAATGATGGCACATAGATAGACAGGTAGGCCATCCAATCATTTCATTTGGACCAAATGGAATGATTAAACAGGCTTTTTACAGCCCTGCAACTGCCACAGAAGATGGATGATGGTTTTTTTTCTTTTGTCAGAGCATTTGATTTTTATTCATTGTTGTCGAGATATAAAGAGAATTTCAAGAAATATAACAAAAACTTCTTCAAAAAAATACCTACCCTGCCTTGAATGAAATATCAAAAAGTCAATGTCCCTCCCGTGCCAGGACCTGGTCTTCCCAGGCAGTCTCCCGTCCCAGTACTAACCAGGCCCTTATGTGCATTGGGCAGCACTGATCTCCATTTCAGTAGCCCTCAGCCTCTTGCCTATTACAGAGCTAGAGTTACAGTGGGGGGCTGGTCCTCTGGTAACTGCGAGAGTTTTTGACTCCCTACACACATCTGTATTGCGTCATGCCTTGCCAGATGGCAGTAGATACCATTTTTATGATAGGGTTTGGTATGACCTGACTGAGTACAACTCACGATCAAGAGGCAGATATGCTCACCACTAGGCCAGCTTGTGGTTTAAAGAAATGCAGCCCTTGGCAAATTGTGTTGCAGTATAAGAGGGATGAGCTTTTATTGCCTCTGCTGACTGTGTTTTTGAGGAGGTTATGTTTTCACCTTGGGGAAGCATGGTGGTGTAGTGGTTAGCACTGTCGCCTCACAGCAAGAAGGTCCTGGGTTCGAGCCCCGTGGCCGGCGAGGGCCTTTCTGTGTGGAGTTTGCATGTTCTCCCCGTGGGTTTCCTCCGGGTGCTCCGGTTTCCCCCAGAGTCCAAAGACATGCAGGTTAGGTTAACTGGTGGCTCTAAATTGACCGTAGGTGTGAGTGTGAATGATTGTCTGTGTCTATGTGTCAGCCCTGTGATGACCTGGCGACTTGTCCAGGGTGTACCCCGCCTTTCGCCCGTAGTCAGCTGGCATAGGCTCCAGCTTGCCTGCGACCCTGTAGAACAGGATAAAGCGGCTACAGATAATGGATGGATGGATGTTTTCACCTCCATTTGTTTGATTGATTGATTGCAAATATGGATAAGTTTGTGGATATAAGATCCAGATATGTATCCGGATCGAAGAATTATTATTTTTTGCCTGTTCCCAACATAACTCTAAAAGTAGTGAATGGATTTTGATGAAATTTTGAGCAAAGATTAACCATGGGTCAAGGAACGATTGATTAGATTTTGATGCAAATCCAGATATGTACGTGGATCCAAGCTATAGAGGATATTACATGGTTGCGCAAAGATATGAAGTTTGTCTTTGACTGGTGAACATATTTCATGTGTGAGTGAAGCAAATGAGTGATGTATTTTTCAGCACAAGAAGATAAACTTCATATCTTCACACCACCATGTAACATTCTTTATATTATATGGACACATCCACACACAACAAAAAAATGCAAGTTAATCAAAAGAATTTTAATCTTGAACCAGTTCACCATTTTGACAATGTGCGTCTAGTCAGCAGGAAAACGCTGGGAGTGACATCATCGAAGTGAAATATCGGGGAAATATTATACATACAGGACACTTTTTCAATGGAATAAAAACATGTTCTATTACCTTCTCGCGGGTTTCATTCATTTGATTTGATAGCGTGAAATATTGTTAGCATATCGCTTATTCTACGTATATTATGTCACTCTACCCAATGGAGAATGAGCGTTGAATATGGTTTATGATATTGCATGGTTGTCAAGACAGCATGACATCACTCGTCGGAGACGTAAAACTTCTGAGCTAATGAGTGACTGTGACAATTTGTAAACAAACATATGGTCGCCAGGTTTGCTTCATTAAACACGGAAGATGTTGAGAGAATTTTGAAAGAGAAAGATGTGTTGAACACCTGAAAGGAATGTGTATGTATTATTATAATAATAATAATAATAATAATAATAATAATATTGGCTAGCTTTTTTTCATGGTATATCAGATATATTCCATTCAGCTACTCGTCTTGAACTCATTCGGCATCATACTAGCTGAATGGAATATATCTGATAGACCACTCAAAGCCAGCCAATTTTATTATTATTATTATTATTATTATTATACATACAGGACACTTTTTCAATGGAATAAAAACATGTATTCTATTCCCTTCTTGTGGGTTTCATTCATTTGGTTTGATAGCATGCAATATTGTTAGCATATCACTTATCCTACAGTACATGTATTACATCACTCTACTCAATGGAGAATGAGCGTTGAATATGGCTTACGATATTGCATGGTTGTCAAGACAACATGACGTCACTCATCGGAGACACAAAACTTCTGCGCTGGCAAGCGACTGTGACAATTTGTAAACAAACATGGCTGCCAGGTTTGCTTCATTAAACACGGGAGATGTTGAGAAAATTTTGAAAGAGAAAGATGCGTTGAACACCTGAAAGGAATGTGTATGTATTATTAATAATAATACCAATAATAATGATAAGGCTTTTTTCATGGTACATCAGATATATTCCATTCAGCTACTCATCTTTGATTCATTCAATATCATGCTAGCTGAATGGAACACATCTGATATACCACTCAACGCCAGCCAATATTATTATGATTATTATACATACAGGACACATCCCTTCTCATGAGTTTCATTCATTTAGTTTGATAACATGCAATATTGTTAGCATATCGCTTATCCTACGTGCATTACGCCACTCTACCCAATGGAGAATGAGCGTTGAATATGGTTTACAATATTGCATGGTTGTCAAGGCAACATGACGTCACACGTCTGAGCCCACTTGAATATTCAAAGAGAGAGTTTTCTGCTGTGCATGCGCAGAACCATTTCTTGGTTCGTCGGGAAAAAGACAAATGCCTTGAACACCCGAAAGGCTACCAAAACTTCATGAGATATCCTTCATGCATATTTACAAGAGAAAAACAGACCAACGGACATTGAAAAACTGGAAAAGAGAATGTGTATGTATTATAATACTAATATATTCCATTCAGCTAGCATGATATTGAATGAGTCAAAGACGAGTCAATAAACAACCTGAATGTGGAAACATACACCAACCAAACGTTGATTATTTTCTGAAAAGTGCATGTGTTGTGTTTGGTTTATTTCAAGTTGAAACAATATTTATTCACACAAAAAAAAACAACAGTTGGGGTGGCATGGTGGTGTAGTGGTTAGCATTGTCGCCTCACAGCAAGATCATCCTGGGTTCGAGCCCAGCAGCCAACAAGGGCCTTTCTGTGTTGAGTTTACATGTTCTCCCCGTGTCTGCGTGGGTTTCCTCCGGTTTCCCCCACAGTCCAAAGACATGCAGGTTAAGCTAATTGGTGGCTCTAAATTGACCATAAATTGATTGGTGTCTATGTGTCAGCCCTGTGATGACCTGGCGACTTGTCCAGGGTGTACCCCGCCTTTCGCCCGTAGTCAGCTGGGATAGGCTCCAGCTTGCCTGCGACCCTGTAGAACAGGATAAGCAGCTACAGATAATGTATGGATGGATAGCAGGGGCGTAGCTAGGATTTTTCAAAGGGGGGTCACACACTGACTGGCAGCCTGAGTATATTATGTAACAAAAAATAATTACTATTGCTAATTGTAGGTAGCTTAGAAACTGGCTCTTCCGTTATTGCTGTTTCTTCCACATTTTCTTGATGTTGTGTTCTAGAAACGGCACATTAAAACTTCGCTTTGAAGCCACAAAATGCAACTTTGATGGAAAAAATATATAATAAATTTCTTACCTCTCTTCACGTCGAAAGAAGGAGGAAAGTTTTGCTTGTTTTGACATGACGAATTATTAACACAAGAGGAAATACTCGTAATTCGCAGCTAAAAAGACTGCAGCTACACTGGCAGCTTGACCATGCTTTCTAGTGCGATCATGTTGCGCTTGTGCAGAACTGTGTCAGTCCTGCGCGCCTTGGCTCGTGCACCTGAAGGCGTGCCTGCGCGTGCACCTAACAAGCTCCGGCACGCGCGCCATTAACAAAGAACACCTGTCTTTAATCAACGAACTATGTTTGGACTATTTAAGGACTGCGCCCATGCAAGGACGATGCGAAGTATTATGCCGTGTCTAGTGTGCCTTACAGAGCCTTGTTTCCTGGCCCTGTCCTTGTTGACCTCCTGGTTTTTCGACTCCTGTTTCTCATCCCTTGATCTTGTATAGTTTTGCCTCTGATATTCTGTCCGCGCCTCGCTTGACCTCCTGCCTGTTTCCTCGATTACGACTTTGCCTGCTGTTTGCCTGTTGTGTGCGTTTCATGCACTTTATGCTCATATCGCACTGTGTATTATTTAACATATCTGCACTTATATCCGCCTCTCCCGCACACAGTGACAAACTGGGTTTTCGCATCCAAACCACAGGAAGTCCATACAAGGTTATCAAAACCCTAATGAGGCTGAGGTGACAATCTAGTTTTTTTTTTTTAAAAGTTAGAAAACTTACAGTGGGTGCTTTTCTAATATTCTTATGCATCTATTGAAAAAAATGTATGGTCTGACAAAGGGGGGGGCCCATGGGCTGCCCAGGACCACCCCCCCAGCTACACCCCTGCATGGATGGATGGATGGATGGATGGAAGACGAGTCAATAACATACACCACCCAGACGCTGACCCAGATTCCCCCCCCCCCAAAATCTGTCCCTCTGAGTTACATGTCGGTCCTGGGATTGAGATGCTGACCTCTTCTGCTCCTCGGACCTGCCTGATCTATCTTGGTGCCCTGTGTCTGGTTGGAGTCTCATCGCATCGCTCCTGTGGAGGACGGCCCCATGTGGACAGTTGGGAGTCACGCCTTGAGGACGCTCTGGACTCTTGCAGTGGTGCTTTTGTGGCTGGGGACTGCAGCTGACTTGCTGACTTTAGGACTACGGTTGTCGTGAATGGTTTTGCACTCGGGTTTCCGTCGGTGGGGGGTTTATAGCATCAACGAAGCTGACTTTATGTTAGGACTGTTAATGTTATAGTCATGTTGTCTGTTGTTGCCCGGTTCCCTTTTGAGTCCGGTTCCTCTCGAGGTTTCTTCCTCATGTCATCTGAGGGAGTTTTTCCTTGCCACCGTCGCCACCGGCTTGCTCATTGGGGCTAGATTAGGGATAAAATTAGCTCATGTTTTAAGTCGTTCAAATTCTGTCAAGCTGTTTTGCGACAATGTTTATTGTTAAAAGTGCTAGGCTGGCACGGTGGTGTAGTGGTTAGCACGGTCGCCTCACAGCAAGAAGGTTCCAGGTTCGAACCCAGCAGCCGGCGAGGAGAACTTGCATGTTCTTCCTGTGTCTGTGTGGGTTTCCTCCACAATCCAAAGACATGCTGTTAGGTTGACGTGGTGTGGCCTTGGGCTGAGGTGCCCTTGAGCAAGGTACCGAACCCCTGACTGCTCCCCAGCCGCTCTGGTGTGTGCGCGCGCACGTGTGTTCACTGCTTCAGATGGGTTAAATGCAGAAGATGAATTTCACTGTGCTTGAAGGGTGCATATAAAGGGTGAATAAAGGTTCTCATCTCATTATCTCTAGCCACTTTGTCCTTCTATAGGGTCGCAGGCAAGCTGGAGCCTATCCTAGCTGACTATGGGCAAAAGGCAGGGTACACCCTGGACAAGTCACCAGGTCATCACAGGGCTGACACATAGACACAGACAACCATTCACACCTACGGTCAATTTAGAGTCACCAGTTAACCTAACCTGCATGTCTTTGGACTGTGGGGGAAACCGGAGCACCCGGAGGAAACCCACGCCGACACAGGGAGAACATGCAAACTCCGCACAGAAAGGCCCTCACCGGCCACGGGGCTCGAACCCGGACCTTTTTGCTGTGAGGCGACAGCGCTAACCACTACGCCGCCCCATGAATAAAGGTTTCTTCATTCTATACAAATAAACTTGACGTGTCCCTACCAATATTCAGCCACTACTGTGTAATCACGATCAATAAAACCGATGTCCTAACCTGAGCAATGATTATATGGCACACAAAGGGTTAAATGTATGACACTGCTAATAATCCCCCCCCCCAACGTAGATATACATTCTCTGATTAGCTACCTGTTTCTCGCTAACTTACATGGTTGGCTATCCCAGCTGTCACTCCATCTGCTGTAAAAGCAGCACACTTCCCACAGCAGCCGTGACTACCCGCCCATCAACCCCCCCGTATCTCACACGTACACACCTGGCCTACCCCACGCACCCCCCACTCTCCGTCAGCCTACAAATTGAGCTGGACTTCGATGTCCATGCATGCTTGCCCTACGACTTGCATGCTGACTTGAGTATCATGGACGACGGCCCCCCTCCCAAGAAACGAGACATTCGTTCATTCTTCTTCAAAGTCAAGAATGTAAGTGCAGGGTTTCTGTCGAGCTTTAAAAACTCAACAAAATCCTTTTGATGTATGGAAACCCTTCATAAAAGTATTGCTGCAGCTCCTTAGGCAGGTTTAGCAATGTGACAGGACGCATCAGAGCTAGGCTACTGCATAGCTGCAGAGAAAAACAAATGCTGGAGCAATGTAACTTGGTGTTAGATAATATCCTCAATGAATGAATGTTAAATTTATAGACCTAATGGTTTTACAGAATGTAAGTAGTCAGATGTAGGCTACTGCATGGCCATGCAGATGTGCGACTTGCATTTCAGAATCAACAGCGTGATAGCCGCTGAGTCTGCTGCGTTCACCGTTTTACAGAGACCTCTTTCTACTACTACTAGGCTAGGCTAGATACAACAAATCCATGGTCCTTTACTGCCACCTACAGACGAATATTGGTAACTGCAGCATGAACATAAAAGAAGTCACAAGCACATCTGCAGTGAAAATCATAACACACGTTACGAACACAGAAACAGGCAACAAAAAGACATAATATGGAAAATGGAGGGGCAACAAAAAGACAAAAAATGGGGGGTATACTACAAATGCAATACTAATGTAATCATAATCATGCTATAATAGGCAATCACTAAATTATATATCCAAATATCATTTTAACTAAATTTGAGCTTAATTACAGAATAGAAAATGCCACCAGTAGCACCTATTTATGAGTGTCTCAATAAGGCAGTCAGTGAATTTTGAGACCCCCCCCCCATGTCAAACAATACAGATATTGAATTAAAAAAAACAATATTTAATGCTAAAAATGCTTAAAGTTTTTAATTCTTATTTTCATGTATTTCTGTGGAAGAGACAGAACGATAGCTTAAACACCAATTAGGAATTGTGTGGTGTAAAAGTAATAAATCATCAGATTCTAGCAATGTTGGGTTAGGCACCCTGCTCAAGGGCACTTCAGCCATGGATGGAGATGTAAGGGTGGGATTTGAACCTGCAACTCTGGGATCCAAAGACCAACTCCCTAACCATTCAGCCCTCGTTAACATATGAGCATACCTGTCAACTTTGAGGTTTGAAAAAAAGGGATATTTCCCAGATTTTTAACTCAAAATAAGGGAAAATTTCGGAAAGTCATACGCTTCACCAAAAGTGGGTGTGTAGTTGAATGGGGGGCAATTTTCTATCTAGTATTTGTGATTTCCTGTACTCTGGTGCATGTTGGTGATAGCCAAGACCCAAACTCAATATGCTTATGGTTTATAGAGTGCATTTGTGAATAAACTATACATTTATTTTTATTTGCTTTCAGTGGTACCAGTTATTTCCCAAATTAAGGGCTAAAATACGTATCTTATGTTAAAATAAGAAAGGTCATTATATAACCAGTCAATAAATTCAATTCCATTGCAATTTATTATGGTTTTACCATAGTCATGGCCTCGGAACACTAGATAGATAGATAGATAGATAGATAGATAGATAGATAGATAGATAGATAGATAGATAGATAGATAGATAGAGTAATATAAAATATTAAACCAAGAGTGATTTAAAATGGGTAAGTTTCAGATAGAAAATAAAAGAGACAATGAGTGGATAAAACAGTTAATACACCAATTAGTTTACACTAGGCTATTTATGAGGTCTTAGCCAGGACATACTTAATGTAAACATGTGTAGCTTACCTTTGATTATTTGGGAGGCTTTCGTTTTCCCTATGGAAAATTTATTTGCGATGGAAGAGTCTGGGAACATTCCAGCCACGCACTTGTTGAAATCATCAAAGAAAAAGAGGCTAATGTTTTTCTTAGTTATTAGCATCGCCATCTTCACCTCAGACCTAATCAGTGTTTCCAGATACTGCTGACGTTTTCCAGCCCAAAATATGTTCAAAACCCGCCAAAATGCACTTGAAACCGCCCAACTTGGGCGGGCAACCGCCCAATCTGGCAGCACTGGACCTAATCACTTGCTCAGCCTCGCCTCCGGACGTAGTTCTGTAATGACTGATGCCTGAGAGGGCGGGGACGGGAATTCATGGCCCGACTTCCTGCTGTAAACTCCTGTCAGAGGCGCGTCATGAATTCTGGACCTACCGACTTTTTTATATTGTGAAAATACGGGACTTTTTATATAATGTCAAAATACGGGATATTTTCGGGAAAATAAAAAAAATGGGAAGACAGCGGGAAATAAGTCAAAATAAGGGAGTTCCCAGGAAAAACGGGAGGGTTGACAGGTATGCATATGAGATCTGCATCACATGAAATTATGATTGCTAATGGGAAAAAAAAAAACCACCTTTCGGAAGCTCTGCCTTGGATCACTTTTGTGTCCCCACCAATGTCGAAATCAAAGTTAGTGGAGACCGGGTATGGTTGTAACACATTTTTCTTCAGCACATAAAACTCTCATTTCTTTTTAAACTACAGTTGTAGAACTTTTAGGCAAAGTACCCACATTTGTCTACTGCAGTTTGCAACCATTTAAATCTCCTCAACTACATCACAAAATTTGTCTGATTATGTCAAATACAGAGTGTACCTTTGTTACAACCTACCCCACTACTGGGGTAGGTTGCAACACGTATTGGGGTAGGTTGTAACAGGTAGTTAAAACACAGAAAAAAACAACAGAAGTCCATTTCATATGCCGATTTATTGCATGAACATGGAAAATAGATTCACCAACTATGTTGTATGACATACAATCCACTCTCCATATTGAAAATCCTGAGATCCCTGGTCTTTCAACAGTTTATACTTCTGCCAATATCTGTTAAGGGTAACATGGCAGATGCCATGGTTTCTTGCCACTGCCCTTACAGATGTACCTTTCCTAATCTCTTCTGCTGCTCTTTTTAGTAGTTTAGCATCCACTCCACGAGTTGTTTTCCTCACCCATGTTCTAGGCATTCTGCAGAATTATCAAAATCACAAAAAAAAATATTTTTTGTATGTAAGGGGATGGTTGTAACACTTTCAAAAAACTTGTTACAACCTACCCCACCACTGTCATCCATTGCTTAGCTAGCTGTATTAGCATGGTGCTTTGACATTAGCAGGGGATAAGTACACCATTCTTTACCTTAGAGACTGTAGTTTGACCTGATATAACTCATACAACGTTACCTACAATGTGTAAAGCACTAGGAAAAAAAATATTTAAAAAAAGTTACTTTCTTACCTCAGACTTTGTTTTTTTCACTTCTCTCTGTGAGAACTTGCGCCAACGATTTCCAAATGTCCATGCGTGGTCGAAAAGGAACTATGAAGAGATTCTAATGCCGCTTTTCCACTATAAATGCGGCTGAGCCGTGCCGTGCTGAGTCGAGCTGAGCGGGGCTGTTGGAGTTGCATTTCGACTACAACCGCGCTGAACCGTGCTGGCTGGAAGTGGGTGGACACATTGGGTGGAGTTAGCGAAAGTGGGTGGACGTCACGTGATGTCGTTAAGCAGCGCAAACAGTGACATCAGTGACAGTGGCGGAACAAGTCAGAGCCGGGCCGGGGGCGGGGCAAATGACCGGGCCCTTTATTAAAGCTTATCATAACATCATTTTAGGCTACAAAAACGAAGTCCTTCAAATGAACATGTAACTCAGAAACAAAAAACATTAGGATACTGTACATGGCTCATAATAAAACATCAATAGCCTATACTGCGCACATTATTTGAAGGGCATACGAATGAGCGCTCAGAGGTTGCAACGGTGACAGGAAGAGTCAGAAATAAAAGGAGGGCGGTGCAAACCTCACTGAATGCACTGTGTTTACCAATTTCAACACTACGGGGTGCAACTATGTTATTTTGTACATTAAGTCCTTCAAACGAACATGTAACTCAGAAACAAAAAAACATTAGGCGACATACTGTACATGGCTCATAATAAAACATCAATAGCCTACTGCGCGCATTATTTGAAGGGCATACGACGAGCCTTGCGCTCCGCGAACTCGTCCACGATGCTCTGTATGTCACTGATTCAGTGGTCTTTTCAACGGTAGTCTCACGACCCGAATAGTAAACAATAAACATGGAGGACATGGAGTCGTTAGTGTTGCTGGTCTTGGTGCTGTGGCTTGTTGTCACCGACAACGCCAACAGATACTGGCAAGAGCGTATAGATGAGGCGAGGTGCATAAGGCTTCAGAAATTCTCGTAATTCATAATTATTCTCCTTCCGGGTTTGCGGTGTTTACAGATCCCAGCGTGCTCGCGGGGCATGTGTGGGCATGTGAGGACACTCCTCCCCACCAATCAGTGCACAGGGGAGTGTCTGCTCACGCCCCCAACCTCACTCGGCTCGGTTTGGCTCGCTTCAGCCCCACTCCAAAACGGTGCGAGTTTTAGGGGCTAAGCAGGGCTGAAACGAGCTGAGTCGTGCTGGTTTTTGGTAGTCAAAACGCGAGCCGTGTCGGGCTGAAGTGAGCTGAAGCGAGCTGAAGTGAGCTGAAAAAGGGTAGTGGAAAAGGGCCATTATTGCCACATGACTTGTATCTTATCCCTGATTGGTGGAATTAGTGGCGTTACAACTCCCCCCGTGTTACAACCATACCCGGTTTCCCCTACTCCCTTGAAACTTGAATTATTTTCTGAAAAGTGCATGTGTTGTGATTGATTGATTTATTTCAAGTTGAAACAACAAAAAAACCGGTTCATAAAGGTTTCCCACAGACAGCACAGCAGTATTTAGGCAACATGGCAGTGTTTATTATAGAGAGCTGTGTAATTATAGTGTGTGTACTGTACAGGAGAGGTTCGATTTCCGCGCGAGGAAGGTGACGTGATGAATGGGCGGGGCTTGTACGCGCCGAGCCCCACGTGCCGTTACAGGGAAGGATGATGATGATGATATAATAGCGAGTATCAGCACCGTTATCTGTCCATCTACTGCAGCGCTGATTGCATTAGAGAGAGGGAGAGAGAGAGGGAGAGAGAGACGCTCCCTGTTTGAAGTGCACACATTGATATTCTTTGTTTCCCCTCTTCCGATGGATGAACAATGGAGAAGCCGTCAGCCGAAATTTCTGGCGACGCTCCTCTTTTCCCACGCGCTGCATCATTGTTGACGATGCCCTGGCTGCTGCTGCTGTTGTTGTTGTTGTTTTTGTTGTTGTGTGGGAGGCCAGGGACGGGACGGGCCTGAAGCGCCGCTAGAAAAGCGCACTCGTCTTGTTGCCGGTCTTGTGGACAGCAGATCAGATGCGCGCAGAGACATGGTGACGCTCCCGGCTCTGGCGCACTACTGGCCCCTGGTGCGGTTCCTCGTACCGCTGGCCATCACCAACATCGCCATCGACCTCGGCGAACAGGCAAGTCGTGCATCGACATGCATTACTGCGACATTTGCATTTGATCAGGCTGTATACTGTTACCAGGCTCTGCGTAGCTAGATCGAATCTCACTCACCGCGGCCATCTGCTCAAGCAGGATCAGCCAGATCCACCTATTCTGCATGCATGATCCTCGAGCAGATCTACCTCCCAGCCATTTCTCATCATATTCAGAGTCAGGGTTGATGCATTTGTATATTCTGGATAGGATCCCAAAAATAAGCTTGATAAACAGATGGCCTGAGTGTCACCTGGGGTGCATCCTCTGTCACCCTGAACAATAGTGGGTGAGATGAATGCACTGTTTTTGCTGGAGCAGGTCGTGACCTCAAGCTGAACCAGACTCAGGGTTCTGTATCAAAAACTGGCGCCATATTGCAATCCCATACTGTTATTGGGACTGCTTGATATTTTTTGTATTTCAGGATGGTCAGTTTGATGACAATCATAGTGCCATGAATTCTTGTCTTGGTCAGGAGATTGGAAATGCTATGACTTTGACCAATCATTGTTCAGTAAGAAATTGTTGAACGAACAAGTCGTAGGATTTCAAACTACGAGGCGTAGTGGTTAGCACTGTCGCCTGACAGCAAGAAGGTCCTGGGTTCGAGCCCAGCGGCCGACGAGGGCCTTTCTGTGTGGAGTTTGCATGTTCTCCGCGTGGGTTTCCCCCAAAGACATGCAGGTTAGGCTAATTGGTGGCTCTAAATTGACCGTAGGTGTGAATGTGAGTGCGAATGGTTGTTTGTCTCTGTGTTAGCCCTGCGATGACCTGGCGACTTGTCCAGGGTGTACCCCGCCTCTTGCCCATATAGTCAGCTAGGATAGACTCCAGCTTGCCCGCGACCCTGTAGGACAGGATAAGCAGCTACAGATAATGGATGGATGGATAGACTTTCTTCAACATGTCTTGGTCCATCCCAGATACCATAGCACTGTTCTTTGATTGTATCACACTGGAAATTTGTCAGCCATGTCAAAATTTCTGTAGTATGATCCTAGGATTAGGGTTCTGTATCTAAATTTGCACCATATGAAAAAACAGTTCAGCATATGTCACCTTGGATTATTATGTCGCCGGTGTATTTTATATTGCATTATTGCATTATATTGCTGAGCTGTGTTTATTTAATTGTTCCTGTTGTGATTCGTGGACACCCTGTGACAGAGCCATTTCTCATACTGGAGCATGCTCGTACAATTTGCATCTAGATTTGACTTGCATACTCTAACACTGCCATTTCGTTTCCAATATATTGCTAACATCGCTTCATATCGTGATAATGATTCACAAGTAGGCCCTGATAAAGTGTGCAGTCCAAGAGAGGATGGAGAGAAATGAAGGCTGAGTGCTTTCTATTCAGAGGCTTTCTTTAGAACTTGTTTGTATTTATGCACTGATATAAAGTAGTTTGTTGTTATTAGATGCCGATTTGAATTGTTATCAATGTTGTTTCAGTGATCATTTAATTTTATCTAAATTTACGACTAGAATAGTACAGAACTAATGTGAAACTGTTATATATCTTTTATACCATGGTGCTGTTGAAGTCCTGACTCTCCATCTGAAGGTGTTGATTAATTTTCTGACAATAGTGCAGACGTGTAATAAAAAGAATGTTTATATTATCTAATGTAATTATTAACTTATTCACAGTTACTTGTATGGTAATAAATAGATAGAAATATGTTATATGCTATAAAATGTATAGTTGTTGACATGAAGAGGCTTTCTGTAAGGAGAACAGCATGTTTTATTTAACATTCATGAAAGGAGTCTCAAGTGTCAGTGCTTTGTAACAGTCAGTTAGGTTTCTGCCGTGGGAAAATCTCCAGGATGCTTTTTAGTGTCACTAACATGAAAATTTAATGTAGCTGCTATAATGTAAGTGACAACAGGAACTAACTTATTTTGCAGATGCGCCAAAACAAATGTACAGTGGTACTTGAAAGTTTATGAACCCTTTAGAATTTTCTATCTTTCTGCATAAATATGACCTAAAAGAGCACTGTCGACTCACAGCAAGAAGGTCCGGGTTTCAGCCCAGTGGCCGGTGAGGGCCTTTCTGTGTGGAGTTTGCATGTTCTCCCCGTGTCCGCGTGGGTTTCCTCTGGGTGCTCCGGTTTCCCCCACAGTCCAAAAACATGCAGGTTAGGTTAACTGGTGGCTCTAAATTGACCGTAGGTGTGAATGTGAGTGTGAATGGTTGTCTGTGTCTATGTGTCAGCCCTGTGATGACCTGGTGACTTGTCCAGGATGTACCCCACCTTTCGCCCATAGTCAGCTGGGATAGGCTCCAGCTTGCCTGCGACCCTGTAGAACAGGATAAGCGGTGACAGATAATGGATGGATGGATGGATATGACCTAAAACATCATCAGATTTTCGCAAAAGTCCTAAAAGTAGATAAAGAGAACCCAGATAAATGAGACAAAATATTATACTTGGTCGTTTATTTATTGAGGAAAATGATCCAATATTACATATCTGTGAGTGGCAAAAGTATGTGAACCTCTAGGATTAGCAGTTAATTTGAAGGTGAAATAAGAGTCAGGCGTTTTCAATCAATGGGATGACAATCAGGTGTGAGTGGGCACCCTGTTTTATTTAAAGAACAGGGATCTATCAAAGTCTGATCTTCACAACACATGTTTGTGGAAGTGTATCATGGCACGAACAAAGGAGATTTCTGAGGACCTCAGAAAAAGCGTTGTTGATGCTCATCAGGCTGGAAAAGGTTACAAAACCATCTCTACAGAGTTTGGACTCCACCAATCCACAGTCAGACAGATTGTGTACAAATGGAGGAAATTCAAGACCATTGTTACCCTCCCCAGGAGTGGTCAACCAACAAAGATCACTCCAAGAGCAAGGCGTGTAATAGTCGGCGAGGTCACAAAGGAACCCAGGGTAACTTCTAAGCAACTGAAGGCCTCTCTCACATTGGCTAATGTTCATGAGTCCACCATCAGAAGAGCACTGTATTCCAGTATAAGAACCTTATCCCATCTGTGAAACATGGTGGTGGTAGTATCATGGTTTGGACCTGTTTTGCTGCATCTGGGCCAGGACGGCTTGCCATCATTGATGGAACAATGAATTCTGAATTATACCAGCGAATTCTAAAGGAAAATGTCAGGACATCCGTCCATGAACTGAACCTTCATGAATGGGCTAAAATTCCTCCAAGCCAGTGTGCAGGACTGATCAACAGTTACCGGAAATATTTAGTTGCAGTTATTGCTGCACAAGGGGGTCACACCAGATACTGAAAGCAAAGGTTCACATACTTTTGACACTCGCAGATATGTAATATTGGATCATTTTCCTCAATAAATAAATGACAGAGTATAATATTTTTGTCTCATTTGTTTAACTGGGTTCTCTTTGTCGACTTTTAGGACTTGTGTGAAAATCTGATGATGTTTTAGGTCATATTTATGCAGAAAGATAGAAAATTCTAAAGGGTTCACAAACTTTCAAGCACCACTGTAACTATAAATAGTTTTTAAAAAGTGTTGTTTTTTAGTATAATACAAATGGTAATTATTGACAAATCGCTGTGGTATAAGGAGAATAAAACACTTTTTCAGGACTTGCTCTGATTGCAAAACAATCCACTTTGTTTTGCATCACGTGAATTAATCATATAGCTGAATGTTGCACCATTTTCAATCTCAAGATTAAAGATGTGAATAATTTTTGTTTATTCAAGGCAATTTAATGATATTAGCTGTTACATCATGACATTACATTACAGGTATTTAACAGATGCTCTTATCCAGAGTGATGTACAGCATACCCAGAGCAGCATGGGATCAGCTGGGGGTTAGGTGCCTTGCTTAAGGGCACTTCAGCCATTCAAGGTCAAGGTTCTTTATTGTCATTTGCATGTTTCACATGTAAATGAAATTTGTGCCTCAGGGCCAGCAGCGTATATCAATATAAGAATTAAAATTAAAAATAAATATAAAAATAGAATGGGGGGAATAAATAAATAGTGCAACTGTGATTAAAAAGTGTTCAGGTGAACAGTAAAAACTTCAATATGTGCAAAAATGTAAAATGAGGGGAGTTGGGGGGCAGCATCAGAGCTTAGGCTTAGTGTTCATTAGTCTCACAGCTTCTGGGAAGGAGCTGCACTGGAGCCTTGATAGTTTGGCCCTGATGCTGCAGAGTCTTTTTCCGGAGGGGAGGAGACTGAATAGTCTGTGTGCTGGGTGGGTGGAGTCACCCATGATGTGGGCTGCTCTGCTCTTGCACCGGCTGTTGTAGATGTCTTCTATGGACGGCAGGCTGCAACGGGTGATCTGTGCTGTGTGCACCACTCTCTGCAGAGCCTTCCTGTCCACAGCCGAGCAGTTTCCATACCAGGAGCAGTTTCCATACCTTCTTGACCACGCTGGCTGTGTTTGTGGTCCACTTCAAGTCGCTAGAGATGTAGATCCTCAGGTACTTGATTCTGTGGACCATCCCTACAGCTTCTCCTCCGATGTAGAGGGGGGAGGGGGCGTGGTCACCTCTCCTGAAGTCCACAACCATCTCCTTTGTTTTCCCCACACTGATGCAGAGATTGTTGTCCCTGCACCAGTCCACCAGGTCTGTGGCCTGTGTGTCAGAAAATCCAGTGCCCGGTTGCAGAGGGATAGTGGTAATCCAAGTGGCAGCAATTTGTTGACTAAAGTCTGCAGGTCAATCGTGTTGAACGCCGAGCTAAAGTCCAGGAAGAGCAGCCTCACGTAGGTGTCTCTGCTCTCCAGGTGGCTGAGAGCAGAGTGGACGACGGATGAGATGGCGTCCTCTACAGACCTGTTCCTCCTGTACGCGTACTGGTCTGGGTCCACATTTATGTCCACCTTCTCCTTAATGTGGTCCATAACCAGGCGTTTGAAGCATTTCATGACTATTGGGGTGAGAGCCACCGGTCGATAGTCATTCATGCTCCTCACTGCTGCACACTTGGGCACTGGAACGATGGAAGATGTCTTCAGACACACTAGCACCACAGACTGGGAGAGGGAGGTGTTAAAGATGTCTGTCCACACCTCAGTGAGCTCATGTGCGCAGGCCTTCAGGACCCTCCCCGGAATGTTGTCTGGTCCTGCTGCCTTGCGGGGGTTGACACACTGCAGAGTCCTCCTCACGTCGTCTGCTGACATGCTGAATGATGGTAGTTCACCCTCTGGGATAATGAGCCTGGTGCGGGCAGGGAGGTCGGCGGGTTCAAAACAGGCATAGAAGGCATCTGGCAGGGATGGGTCCCAAGGACACTCAGCGTTCTTCTTGTTGTAGCCTGTGATTGCCTTTATGCCCTGCCACATGCTTTGAGGGTCGTTGGATGCAAAGTGGCCCTGGATTTTGTCAGCATGTGCTCTTTTTGCCCGTGTCACACCCGCGTAGAGGTCCCTCCTCGCCGCTCTCAGTGGCAGTGCATCTCCAGACCTGAAAGCTGTGTCACGTGCTCTCAGGAGACACTGAACCTCACCATTCATCCACGGCTTCTGGTTGGGACGTATGGTGATGTTCTTGGTGGTGGTGACATTATTGATGCATTTCTGGATGAAGCTGGAGACGGCCGAGGTGTACTCCTCCAGATCTACACCTTCACCGGTGGTAGCAGCTTCCCTGAAGACACACCAGTCCACTCAAAGCAGTCCTGCAGTGCAGGGACTGCTGTGCTGGGCCACACAGTGATGGTCTTCTGTGTTGGCCAGTTGTTTATCAGCACAGGTTGATGGGCAGGGACCAGCAGGATGGAGATGTGATCAGAGAAGCCCAGGTGGGGCCGTGGCACCGCAACATACGCACCCCGCTTGCTGGTGTAAACCTGGTCCAGAGTATTGCCTCCCCTGGTTGCAATGTCTATGTTCTTGTAAAACCAGGGCAGGCAGTCCGTCAGGCGGGCGTGATTAAAGTCCCCAGCAATCTCAAAAAATGCCTCTGGGTGTTGATTCTGTAGCTCGCTGACGTACGTGTGCAGCTCCGTCAGCGCCATGCCGGCATGTGCACTCAGAGGAATGTAAACAATCACCAGCAGCAGCACTACCATAAACTTCCGAGGCAGGTTATGCGGGTGGCACTTTAGCAACATAAATTCCACAGATTCAGAACAATGCTGGCTTACCAGGACGCAGTTTGTGCAACAGTTCTTGTTGATATAAGCACAGAGTCCTCCACCACGGCTTTTCTCCGACAGCTGATCGCGATCAGCGCGGAAGAAAAGTAGTCCGTCCAGGTGGTACACGGAGTCCAGCATGTTGTCATTCAGCCAGGTCTCAGTGAGCAGGAAAGCACAGCAATTCCTCATCTCCTTGTGGAAGTTCAGTCTCAGCCTAAACAGGTCGATCTTGTTGTCCTGAGAGCGGACGTTAGACAGGAACAGAGTTGGAAGAGCGGGTCTGTTGTTAGCCCTGAGCCTCGCTAGCAGGCCGGCTCTCTTCCCCCTCTTCTGCCTCCGGGCGCACTGTTGTCTCCTTGCATGCTGCTGCTTTGTTTTCCTTCGTCCACTCTCCTTTAGCAGCTCAAAACGTCCTAACGCTGCCTTGACGTCTGGTTTCAGTCCCACATTCAGGTTCCCCAGAATAAATAGATCCTGTGCGCTGTATTTCAGCCTCAGTTTGTTGCACGAGTTAATAGAAAAGATAGGAAGGGGTCGTACGCTAACCGGGAGCCGAGAAGCCGCTGCACCACTGCAAGCCGCCATCTTACCAAATTCCTACTGGTCCAGGGAATTAAACCGGCCATGGCTTCCTCAATAATAGTTTAGCTACGGTGCTTTTGGAGTAAAACCCCAATGAATACCAGAACTCTATATTTTCACTTTTGTGTTTCTATATGTGGCTCATAAAACAGTTAGTAGCTATGCTGTATCATTGTAGACATGTTAGTAGTTTCTGGGACTTGTCTGTCTCCATGGGCTTCATTTACTACCAGTAGATGAAGTACTTATTTGCACAGCACCTTCTCACTGTCTTTACTGTTGTATTAGAGAAGTTCAACATCCTAGATTTAAAAAAAAAACACACACAAATTAATTAAATGTGGTTATGTTTTCAAGAACCAATGCAAGGGCAAAATATGGTGTTTGTTTCTATGAACTTAATATAGACATACATAGAGTACTATGGAAATGTCTTTGGTACATGAAAAGAAATGCTGTAGACCAAAAATGGCTTAAAAAATGAAATGTTTCAACATTAAAAAAAAAATACTAGAAACAGCAGTAAGCTATAATAAATGAAACAAGGTCCATACTGTATACTGGTGTGAGATGACCCTTTGCTTTAGAAAAACAAAAAGTCATCTAAGGTACAATGAGTGCAGTTTCATAAGGAAATGAGCTGCAGGTTTTACTGAGCATCTTACAGAACCAGCCACAGTTCTTCTAGACACTTTGTCACATTTGCTTCTTAATTTTGCAGCAAAACCCAGTAGCCTTTATTATGTTTTCTTTTTAAAAGCTATATGGCCTTTCGATTTTATAAAATCAGTGAAATTTAGTCCTCTCTGAAATTTGGTCATTGTGATACATGATTCTTTCTGTAATATCTAAAAAAAAAAAACCCAGGCCATTCTGTGGCTGGGAAGTTATTTAATTTGAGGCGATTCCCGAGCAAATAATGTGCATGAAATTGCTCGCTTCGTGCAGTCAAGCAGACAAAGGACGTCCGTGTGCGCATGCGCAGGTTTACCTTCCTCTTCTTTTGGGTTTTACGGCAGCTGGCATCCACAGTGTTGCATTACTGCCATCTACAGGTTTACCTTGACCGTGCACTGACCGTTCCATCATTCTGTCGCTAAACAAACAGCTGATCACACCGAGGTGCTCGCTGACCGCCAATATTTATTAGTTTGGTCCTGCGTTTCCTTTCCTTCGCAACGTAACATCTTTTCTTCTCGCTTTCCGTTACTGTAGTCGGTCTTTCATGTTTCATTCGCACACTCGCGTCCTCTGTTCTCTCCTGTTTCAAATTTGTATCCCACAATGCCTTGTGCAAACGGGGAAAGCCCACCATGTGATGCATGACGTAGGATCTTGTATTGGGTCATGGTGAAGCAGGAAAAAATAGTGGAGACTTTAGGGCCACGTGGCCATAAATTCATTAATTGTTCTATTTTTAAAAATCAAATAAAATTGGAAGTCTGTGAATCGAATTCAGTAGCTTTCGGTCCACTGAACAAAAATAATTGGGTGTCGGGGAAAATTCTTTTTATGACCTACACTTGAAAAATCTGAAAGGCAGTCTACCTTTAATCTGAAAAGTGGTCTCTTATGTGTCAGTTCTGTGTGCTGTGGCATGTGCACCTGAATAACACTCTGGCACATTCCGGACTGCGCATGTGTCGAGTGGACTCTAGCACGAGCACCGTTAACGACGCACACCTGAACTTAATTAAGGAGTTATATGTGCACCTACAGTGCCTTGCAAAAGTATTCATCCCCCTTGGTGTTTGTCCTGTTTTGTTGCATTACCAGCTGGAATTAAAATGGATTTTTGGGGGGTTAGCACCATTTGATTTACACAGAATGCCTACTACTTTCAAGGTGCACATTGTTGTTTTATTGTGACACAAACAATAATTAAGATGAAAAAACAGAAATCTGGAGTGTGCATCATAGGTATTCACCCCCTGCCCCCAAGTCAATACTTTATAGGGCCACCTTTTGCTACAATTATAGCTGCAAGTCTCTTGGGGTATGTCTCTATTAGCTTAGCACATCTAGCCACTGGGTTTTTGCCCATTTCTCAAAGCAAAACTGCTCCAACTCATTCAAGTTAGATGGGTTGCATTGGTGCACAGCAATCTTCAAGTTATGCTACAGATTCTCAATTGGATTGAGGTCTGGGCTTTGACTAGGCCATTCCAAGACATTTAAATGTTTCCCTTTAAACCACTCCAATGTAGCTTTAGCAGTATGTTTAGGGTCATTGTCCTGCTAGACCATGAACCTTCGTCCCAGTCTCAAACCTCTGGCCAACACAAACAGGTTTTCCTCCAGAATTGCCCTGTATTTAGTGCCATCCATCTTTCCTTCAATCCTGACCAGCTTTCCTGTCCCTGCATATGAAAAGTATCCCCACAGCATGATGCTGCCACCACCATGCTTCATTGTAGGGATGGTGTTCTCAGGGTGTTGGGTTTGCACCACACATGGCATTTTCCATGATGGCCAACACAAAAGAGACTAAAGATCAATTTTAGTCTCATTTGACCAGAGAATCTTCTTCCATGTGTTTGGGGATTCTGCCACATGCTGTTGGGCAAACTCCAAACGTGATTTTTTTAAGCAATGACTTTTTTATGGCCACTCTTCCATAAAGCCCCACTCTGTGGAGTGTACGGCTTAAAGTGCCCCTATGGACAGATACTCCCCTCTCCGCTGTGGATCTTTGCAGCTCCTTCAGTGTTATCTTTGGTGTCTTTGTTGCATATCTGATTAATGCCCTCCTTGCCCGGTCTGTGAGTTTTGGTGGGTGGCCTTCTCTTGTCAGGTTTGTAGTGGTGCCATATTCTTTCCATTTTGCTATAATGGATTTAATGGTGCTCCCTGGGATATTCAAAGTTTGGGATATTTTTTATAACCCAACCCTGATCTATACTTCTCCACAACTTTGTCTCTGACCTGTTTGGAGGCTCCTTGGTTCTCATGTTGTTTGCTTAGTAGTGTTGCAGAGTCAGGGTCCTTCCAGAACAGGTTGATTTATACAGACATCATGTGACAGATCATGTGATACTTTGATTGCACACAGGTGGCTCTTAATCAACTAATTATGTGATTTATGAAGTGAACTGGTTGGACCAGCTCTTATTTAGGGGTTTCATACGAAAGGGGGTGAATACTTATGCACACTCCAGATTTCTGTTTTTTCATCTTAATTATTGTTTGTGTCACAATAAAACAACAATGTGCACCTTTAAAGTGGTAGGCATGTTGTGTAAATCAAATGGTGCTAACCCTCCAAAAATCCATTTTAATTCCAGCTTGTAATGCAACAAAACAAGACAAACACCAAAGGGGATGAATACTTTTGCAAGGCACTGTATTTAAGGACTGTTCAGATGCAATATCAGTGCAAAGTATTATGCTACGTCAGTATGCATTACCGAGCCCTACTACCTGTTTTTCTGATTTCCTGGTTTCCGGATTGTTGTTCCTGTTTCTCGTTCTCATTTTCTCTCTGCCTTCGATATCCTGTTTGCGCCACGCCCAACCCTTTGCTTGTATTATGTTCATGAATTTCCCTGCTGATTTGGACTGTTTACCTTTGTGTGGTTTTCACTGTAAATAAACATCACTTTTGCACATTCATCCGCCTACCTCGTACCTGACATTATGTAATATGATGCTCAGATGCAAACTTTTTTTTTTTTTTCTGTAACATTGAATTTTGTGCTGGAAAAGGAACGTTTGGAACTCTAAAATGTTATTGTACTGGCTCGATAATGTAGAAGTCATAAAATAGAAATCTATAACAAAGTTTGTATGAAAAAAATAGGATGCTGAAGACTTTTGCACAGTACTGTACATCTAGAGATCTTTCTCTAGTCCTCTGTAGTCATTTTGTGAGACTTTCATAGTGTGAGTAAGATGGAGTTTACACAGACGTGAAGGTCTACAAGTGCACTGTAAATGATCTATGGGTTTTTTAGTAATGTATAACTAACTTTGTCTTTCCTCTTCGTTCTCTTTCTGACTTTCGAACCTCCCTAGCCTAGTCCTCGTCCCAACCTGACTCAGCCATTTTAATGAATTCAATGCTAATTCATAATGTAAAGTACTAGAGATGCCACTTGTCTCTAGGTCTGTTGTCAGTCAGCGGAGAATCTTTTCAGCAGTTAGACCACAGTTCGGAGTTTCAGAACAGCAGTATATCTCAGAAAGCTTGTGAAGTGAACAAATAAAAGGTGCTGAAATTGTAAATGGGATTGCATCACTGATAAACATTGAAGTGGTACGAATTGCTTTGTACTGTATTTCCATTGTTTGTAAAAGTGTGATTGATATCTTCATTCTTTTGACTTACAGTACACTCTTGGAAAATAAAGTCCATTATTGTACCTTTAGGGGTACATTGGCTTGTCACTGAGGTAGTACCCTCTAAGGTACTTATTTGTACCCTTTATATACTGAGTGGGAACATGTGAAAAAAAAAATACAC
Source organism: Neoarius graeffei (assembly GCF_027579695.1). Taxonomy (NCBI): domain Eukaryota; kingdom Metazoa; phylum Chordata; class Actinopteri; order Siluriformes; family Ariidae; genus Neoarius; species Neoarius graeffei. The sequence continues at coordinate 44,661,998 of NC_083569.1, forward strand.
CCTCTTCCAGTTACATGGTTTTACCAATCAAGACATAACAAAAAAAAAATAATCTGATCCTTACCAGGTCCTAAAATTATGCAAATCTAACCTCAGGTGTAAAGCAACACACAACAGATCCCACCGTGTTATTTATTTAACAAAAATTAAGTGAAAATGCAGAATCCATGTGTGAAAAAGTAAGTACACCCCATGATTCAATAGCTTGTAGAACCACCTTTTGCAGCAATAACTTGAAGCAATCTTTTTCTGTATGATTTTATCAGTTTATCACATCATTGTGGAGGAATTTTGTCCCACTCTTCTTTACAACATTGCTTCAGGTCATTCATGTTTAAGGGCATTTGTTTATGCACAGCTCTCTTAAGGTCCCGCCACAGCATTTCAATTGGGTTGAGGTCTGGACTTTGACTTGGCCATTCCAACACCTTGATTCTTTTCTTTTTCAGCCATTCTGCTGTAGATTTGCTGATGTGCTTGGGATCATTGTCCTGTTGCATGACCCAATTGCAGCCAAGCTTTAGCTGTTGGACAGATGACCTCACATTTGCCTCTAGAATACTTTGGTATACAGAGGAGTTCATGGTTGACTCAATGACTGCAAGGTGCCCAGGCCCTGTGGCTGCAAAACAAACCCAAATCATCACCCCTCCACCACCATGCTTGATGGTTGGTATGAGGTGTTTGTGCCAATAAGCTGTGTTTAGTTTTCGCCAAACATGGTGCTCTGCATTATGGCCAAACATTTCCACTTTGGTCTCATCTGTCCAAAGGACATTGTTCCAGAAGGCTTGTGGCTTGTTCAGATGCATCATTGCAAACCTAATCCATGCTGCCATGTTCTTTTTAGATAGAAGAGGCTTTCTTCTGGCAACCCTTCTAAACAAGCCATACTTGCGCAGTTTTTTTCTAATTGTACTGTCATGAACTTTAACATTTAACTTGCTAACTGTGGCCTGTAGTGTCCTAGATGTAGTTCTTGGGTTTTTTGCAGTTTCTCTGAGCATTGCACAGTCTGACCTTGGAGTAAATTTGCTGGGGCGTCCACTCCTGGCAAACTGGCAACTGTCTCGAATGTTTTCCACTTCTGAATAATCTTTCTCACAGTAGAATGATGGATTCCAAATTGTTTGGAAATGGCCTTATAATCCTTCCCAGACTGATGTGCAGCAATAATTGCTTCTCTAAGATCATTGCTGATGTCTTTCCTCCTTGGTATTGTGTTAACATACACCTGAGTGCTCTAGACCAGCAAACTGCCAAAGCTTCTGCTTTTTTAAGAGGCGGCCACACTTGCTGATGATCAATTAATCAAATTCATTTGATCAGTAACACCTGGCTGCTAATTGCCTTCATAATTTCTATGGAAGCAGTAAGGGTGTACTTAATTTTTCACACACTGCTACTACATTTTTGGCTTACTGTTAAATAAATAATGACAGGGTGAATATGTCATGTGTTATTGGTCATTTGAGATTGCATTTGCCTAATTTTAAGACCTGGTAAGGACCAGATGATTTTTTTATTATGTCCTGACACTTAAAACCTAGGCGGCACGGTGGTGTAGTGGTTAGCGCTGTCACCTCACAGCAAGAAGGTCCGGGTTCGAGCCCCGTGGCCGGCGAGGGCCTTTCTGTGCGGAGTTTGCATGTTGTCCGTGTGGGTTTCCTCCGGGTGCTCCGGTTTCCCCCACAGTCCAAAGACATGCAGGTCAGGTTAACTGGTGACTCTAAATTGACCGTAGGTGTGAATGGTTGTCTATGTGTCAGCCCTGTGATGACCTGGCGACTTGTCCAGGGTGTATCCCGCCTTTTGCCCGTAGTCAGCGGATAGGCTCCAGCTCGCCTGCGACCCTGTAGAACAGGATAAAGAGGCTACAGATAATGAGAGATAAGACTTAAAACCTAGACTTGAAAGAGGATGTACTTTCTTTTTCACATGACTGTATGTACCTTTTTGGCCCTAAAAATGTACACATGATTACCTTGAGGTCCAATAATGAGCCCTAGGGGATATATTAGTGTAGGTTGTACCAGGGTCGTCAGAAGCATTTTTAATGTGGAGGGGACACACTGGTGGGTCCTCCCCCAGAACATTTTTAATTAATTAGATGTCATTTCCTGCATTCTGGTGTATTTTTAACAGGTTGTGAAATGCCTAATTTTATCTACAAGTCACTTAATTCAATGACTATTTTGAATAGTTTCACCAACAGTGACTTTAGTGGGTGCATTTTACTTTTTTCTGATTTAGTGATACTCATAACAAAAATGACATGGCATCATGCAGTCTTCATAACACAAAATTACACTGTCTCAAGCAATGACACATAAAAGAGAACTTCACACAATGAACAAGTGCAGTTTTGTCAACCAACATGCAATGGTGGTATTACAGTAACATTTACAGATCAGTATAACAAACAGATTTATAGATATAACTCCTTCTTACATTGGTGCCACTACAATTTCTACCACTTCATAACTTTTATCCACCTTTCCTTCACAATCCACCTGGAATAACATCCATCTCTCTCCATTGCTTTCCTTTCTACTATTCCTTCCCCATACACTGATTTCCCATCTTACTTTCCAGAAAACTGCCAAAGACCAGACAAAACAAGTTCTTCCTGCTCAGATTACAAAAATGTGCCACCTTCTGTCATTTAGAGAGACAAAAGACTGGCAAATGTCCCTCATGTTCACCTGATCAAGTTTATCTTAACTGCCCAGCACCCTTCATCACTCACCTCAGCAATAGAACTCTCTCCACTGTCCCGACATGCTGACCCTGCCTCTGACTCACTCGCAGTATCAATCTCCTATGTCAAGAGAGATCGAGACGGATTAAGCATTGTTTTTTCTATCAACAACTGAAATAAGTGAGCTTTAAAAAGTCAAGAACATAGCAGGAAATAATAAAATAAGAAATTACATATTCTTGTTTCATTAGTGGTTGTGATCACCAATTGTTTTAACCCAGTGGTCTTCTCATCATGTGAATTTAAAAAATTAAATTTGTCGGACCATGAACCAAGCACCGTTTTATGCAGAAAATACAGAAACTCTAAAATAAAATTTTTGGATGCAAAAAAATTCCCAATAAAATTTTTGGATGCAGTAATTTTATACTTGCTGACAAATATACTAAACTCCCAATAAACTTTTCTGATATGATTATTTCATTTTTGCTGATATTATGAATACCAACAGGTGGCGCTCTGTGCACTATAATAGGCGTAGCTGACGCTAGTAGCCTAAATTAGGCTACAGAAGTATTATATTCTGGTGACTGGTCACTCACTGTATGCAATTTCAAATCACAACAGGGAATCAATAAATATCATCAGAGCAGACTTCACCTCATTCTTGGCATTACAGTAAGGCAGGCCGACTGGGTTTGAATTAAATGATAGCTAACATTAAGCTAGCTGATACATCTCCGAACATTGACTAGCCAGCCAACTGCACTAACATTTCCATTGGGACAAAAAAACCCGTCCTGTGGGGAAATTTTGACTGACTTTCCGCTTCTTTGTAAAGAATTTCCTTATGTCCATTGTGTCTGGGGAGGAGCAAATACTGCAAACAATTCATCATCAACCAAGAATACCCCATTAGGCTAAGCTTATTTCACTGTTTAGTTGAACATTAATTTAACGTGGCCTAGGGTTAATTTTGAGGGCATATAACAAAAGAATAAGGTTTTAGCAAAAGCTAGACATTGTGAGGTGGCAATGGGGCTGACGTCACCTCCTCCACTTTCCAGCAGCCTGCACCAAAATGTCTCTGCTTGCACTGAGAGTCAGTTCACTTGCGTGCGGTGAGTTGTTGTAGGGAACACCCGGAAAACCCAGAGTGGATTTTCAGTGGTCTGTGTATTCTCTTATCGATCAAGTGGAACGGATTCTTTCACGAAGCAATAGAAACGGCGCTGGGTGAACTAATATTTTATGTTTAATCTGGGGGGGTCCAAACGAAGAATTATGCAATGTGAAGGGGACATGTCCCCGCCACATTCAATGGTGGCGACGCCCATGGGTTGTACCTTGGGGTACAGAAATAGACTCCTACTGTACTCCCTTTCTGACAGTGTAGGGTCCAAAAGCTGGATTTGGAAAATGAAAAGTTATCTAAAGCTGTATGAAAATACCACAGCTGTAATGGCAACCAGTGCATCGCAATCTATAACCATCTGGAGCGAAATAGTCAAGAAATGTATTGGGAGTCTCAGTTGTCAGACCACACTCATTAGCTGACATCTGTTATCTTTCTGAACACTGCTGTAAGGCATTTAGAAATGAATTAATGACACGCACACATGCATGCACACACGGCAACAGAAGCATTAGGAAGATAAGGAGTGGCACAAACTGGAGCCTGAGATGAATTATTGAGAGGCATCTGGACTGTCATTTCCGTTTGTCTCGTGTTCGTCTTGTTGAATCAGCTGAATGATCAGTGCGGTCTTTTTTTTTTTTCTTGTATTCCCCAGACTTAATGCTTTAGTCTTTCATTGGAGTCAAAACACGTTGGCTAAAGATGGCGTTTGAAAATCTTCGCACAGTGTTTAGTTGTAAATGTAGACTAGATGCCAGTTAGATAAGGAGCTGTATATTATATACAAGTTTCATTCTTTAGTTCCACCTCTCTTTCCTTTTCTCTCTGATTCATGATTCAGATTCATGCTGTGGCTCTGTGACACGTGACCGAACCATGCCACTCTTTCATTTTGCTTTGTAATCAGTGTGTCCTCAGTCCTGAGAGTCTGTGTGCGTGTCTGTGTCGTGTGGAAGTGGACGCTGATATTCATATCTCTGCTCTTTTCCTGCATTGGTGACATGAAGGAAGGACATGGGAGGAGCATGATCTCAAGGGTTTAGTGGAATCCACCATCTGTCCCTCAGTGGCGTCACCTTTATTGAAGAGCAAGCTGGCAACACACTGAATTGCTCTGAGGCTGCATTTTTAGCTTTAAATTCAGAACGAAAGAAGCTGAAATGCACACATTTCTGGTGGTGTAGATAAACCTTGTTTAGATGTAAGGAATGAAATACAATAGGCCTTGATCTAGGAAAATAATCCATATGAGGGTGGTGTGGTATGGCCTACTACAAAATATTATACATACAGGACACTTTGTCGATGGAATAAAAGCGTGCTCTATTCCCTTCTAGCAGGTTTTATTCATTTAGTTTGACAGCATGCAATATTGTTAGCATATTACTTATCCTACGTGTATTACGTCACTCTACCCAATGGAGAACAAGCGTTGAATATGGTTTACAATATTGCATGGTTGTCAAGACAACATGGCGTGACATGTCAGAGACATAAAACTTCCACACTCACGAGCGACTGTGACAATTTGTAAAGAAACATGGCCGCCAGGTTTGCTTCATTAAATGCAGAAGATTTTGAGAGAATTTTGAAAGAGAAAGATGCATTGAACACCCAAAAGGAATGTGTATGTATAATCATAATAATAATAATGTTGGCTGACTTTTTTCGTGGTATATCAGATACATTTGTCTATATCTCATATATTTGTCTATATCTCATCTTCGACTCTTTCAATATCATACTAGCTGAATGGAATATATCTGATAGACCACTCAAAGCCAGCCAATATTATTTAATTATTATACATACCGTACAGGACACTTTTTCGATGTAATAAAAACGTGTATTCTATTCCCTTCTAGCGGGTTTCATTCATTTGGTTTGATAGCATGCAATATTGTTAGCATATCGCTTATCCTATGTGTATTAAGCCACTCTATCCAATGGAGAATGAGCGTTGAATATGGTTTATGATATTTTGTGGTTGTCAAGATAACATGACGTCACACGTCGGAGCTGATGCGAATATTCAATGAGAGAGTTTTCTGCTATGCACGCGCAGAACCATTTCTTTGTTTGCCGGCGGCACCTGCAGTAACTCACAGTGAATTGAAAATGCCATAAAATACGTATTACATGTAATACTTATGTGATAGTGAACGACTGTGACAATTTGTAAACAAGCATGGCCGCGAGGTTTCTTTTGATAAATATGGAAGATTTTGAGAGAATTTTGAATGTGTACGTATAATAATTATAATATTGGCTGGCTTTTTTTCGTGGTATATCATATATATTCCATTCAGCTACTCGTCTTCAACTCGTTCAGTATCGTGCTAGCTGAATGGAATATATCTGATAGACCACTCAATGCGGTGGCACGGCGGTGTAGTGGTTAGTGATGTCGCCTCACAGCAAGAAGGTCCGGGTTCGAGCCCCGCGGCCGGCGAGGGCCTTTCTGTGCAGAGTTTGCATGTTCTGTCCGCGTGGGTTTCCTCCGGGTGCTCCGGTTTCCCCCACAGTCCAAAGACATGCAGGTTAGGTTAACTGGTGACTCTAAATTGACCGTAGGTGTGAATGTGAGTGTGAATGGTTGTCTGTGTCTATGTGTCAGCCCTGTGATGACCTGGCGACTTGTCCAGGGTGTACCCCGCCTTTCGCCCGTAGTCAGCTGGGATAGGCTCCAGCTTGCCTGCGACCCTGTAGAACAGGATAAAGCGGCTAGAGATGATGAGATGAGATGAGACCACTCAATGCCAGCCAATATTATTTAAATATTTTCCTCCTCTTATACTAGAGTGATTTGCAATTTAAAATGTTTCATTTGTTAATGAAAAAAAGGTTGTGATTTTTCACCGTTGATAGTGATATTTGTTGTTATGGGTAATTCCTGTTAGTTCATATCAGACACGTCATGTTACAGAAAAACTGCAAAGCGCAAAAAAAGTCAGAGAGCCTTTTCTGATATAGTGCTGATACATGAGAGTTCTTCAATACACATCAACAATTATGTTTTTTCTGTGTTAAATAACCACACATTTAAATTGGGTGAATTGTAGCATGCCTAATTACCTGCCAATAGGACAACACGAGTTCAAGACTATTTTATATTTGATTTATTTAATCTCATAACAGGAAATACTAGATATTTATACCCTTGTCCTTATCTCTGTCTGTCCAAAATACCTTTTTTCTCAGCAACCACAAATCATAGCCACTTGGTACCAAACTTCAGCTTGGGGTTCTATACCATTTTCAGGTCTGTCGCACATCAACTTCCTGTTTTCCGACTTCATGTATTTACGAAACATATAGCGTGGATTTACAAATTTTTCCTAACATTTTTCTCAGGAACTACAAATCACAACTGCTTGATATTTGCTACCGAGCTTCAGGTTGGGGTTCTATACCATGTCTACCGTTTTCAGGTCTGTCCCACATCGATTTCCTGTTTACCGACTGAATGTGTTTACGGAACATATAGGGTGGATTTTGACGCTATTTCAAGAAGCAAAATGCTGTTTCAAAATGACAGTTTACCAGGATGCTATTTGAAATCCCTGGGGAGAGACACTGCTCTTTACTTACTTGTTTCAGGGTTCATTATTTGTTGAAGTCAACATTCATAATAAGTGTCCTATTCCTTCGATTGCTTGCATTCTGATATAAGCGAGAGCGGGGGGGGATATGTAAGTGAGGAGTAGCTCACAGTTGATCTTGTTTTGTCTAGCTAGCTAAGATTTCATTTTTCGTAGTACAGAAAATGTTATAGCAGGGTTTTCCACTAAGGCTCATACTAGCCAGCCATGATAAATAAGTAGTGGGGGGGGGAGTAAATACAAAATAAACTTCTGTGCACGCAGTTCCCAGGATTAAATGTATTTTCCACAGACCATTTATTCAGGGCCGTACCCAGGATTTTTCAAATACCGAGGTCAAACATGGCTGACAGCACCGAAGTCCCCTAGCACAACTTAAATAAATAAATAAGGATAGATTTGGTGGAGGACACATTTATTTTAACGATTCTAAAACTGTGGCACCATAACTGCGGTGTTTTATCTGACATAAAAGTAGAAAAGTAGTGAACTCTTGAACTGAGTATACATACCTAAAGTACCAGTTACCTAAAGTATTGGCATTATTTACATTGCAGCATACACATGACAGAAAGGGTGTGAACTGCTGAATTGTAAGCTTTAGTATTACACCTTAATAATAGTGTGAGTGAGTGTGTGTGTGAGAGAGAGCATGAGAGAGTTTGTGTGTTATTTGTGGGTGTCTGTATGTGTAGAGACATTCTGAGCAGTAATGTAAAGGCATCAGTCTATCTGGCTGTCCTGAACTGAGATCCATTTGCATGCATTCTCTGAAACACAGTGTTCTCACCATTGCCTGTAATGTAAGTTTGGCTCACAACACATTTACTTTAACAATTCTAAAACTGTGCCATCAGAACTGTGGAGTTTTGTCTGACATAAAAGTCAAAACTGAACTGAGTGTATTGCTCAGCTACCTGAAGTATTGGCATTATTTACATTTCATTATCTTAAATTACATTAGAATGTAGAGCTATTAGTTCTGTGTGAAGACTGTGTATTAGAGAGAGTGTGTGAGAGTGTATTATTTGTGTGTATGTGTGTGTCTGTATTTGTGTGTCTGTGTGAGTGAGTGAGAGAGAAAGAGAGAGAGAGAGTTACTCGAACAAGCCCGTTTACTCAGCTCTGCACAGGGCTGCCTGTGACAACGTAGTTTTGAATGTTTCTCGAAATGCTAACTAAAATGTAATAGGCAATGACAATGAAACGTTTCCCCTTGGAAAGTTGGCATGACACCGCTGAACGGTCTGCCACTGCACTGACAATATTTTCTCACCTTCCCTCCTTCTCTTTCCCTGCTCTTCTGTTGGCTGTCCAAACCTTAATTTAGTTTGTTGCAACTTTTTCATTTTGCACTCAGGTAAAGCTCTATAATGCGATGTGACTATTAGCCTACGTTAGGTTAGGTAGGCATATGTGACAGAGCGTAGACTACACCCTGCCTGTTTTATCCAAAACCCAACTTCCCCGGCCGACACTAGTATAGGCTACGTCCATGGATTAAAGCAAAAAAAAATCATCTGACTGAAAAAAAAAGCTCCATGTCGTTGGCCCCTACCACATCAGCGATGCGTCAAATTTTAAACGCCGTGTTGTCCATTATCCCCTAGGCTCCTACTTATAGTACATTTACATAATTTTAACTTTACCATTGTCATTACTGGCTATAAATGATGAAACATCAAGTTTTCAGCGCAAAGTGCAAATTTATTTCAACAATTTCAAAAAGTGCAAGTGCAGTTGAACTTGAACCATGCTTTCAAAAGAGTGGAACAGAAAGAACTTGAAAGAAAAGTAAAGTGAAAGTTCACTTTTTCTGCTTCTTCGCAGTGAAGACAAAGGCATCTAGTTTTTTGCCATTGCTTCCATAGACTTTTTTTATGGCAAACTACACAAAAGCACACACCTGCCATTTTCATCTTTTTGCACCATGAACTAAATGGCTTGCCATTATCGCCCATTTCATTTAGCCAAGCCCATCTCCACTTGTTCTTTACCGTTTTGTCGATGTCTGACACATCTGTGCCTTCATTTAAAAGAAGCGCGTCCATGCTGGCAAAACCGAAAGTAATTTGACGCGCTCTAGTGATGGAAATCAAAGGGCCTATATCCGGTGGCCTTATACGCAGTACTCGAGTTGGGGGGGGGAGGCATCCCCCTTCTCAAATAAAAATCTCAAATCATTCCCCTTATAAAACGGCCACACACACACACACACACACACACACCCCATCACATCCCTTGGGCCATTTTACCGATTAATGTGGAAATTAGCCTACTATTATTTTAACAAATATTACTACCATTTCAACATTAGAGGCTTTGCGCAGTGATAGCCTACATGTAGCCGGATAAAAAAGACGCATGTTTATTTATTCGGTTGCACCTCTCATTCACACCTATACGGAGGTTTCAGTCACTGAAAACAGCTACTTTTGCAAACTCGGGGCAGAGTGGAGATTTCTGAAAACTCCATCTTCAGACACGCGTGTAAATCGGGAAAACGAAGCAACAGTGGACGAGAGGGCACGCGTGAATATAATGAGTAATAGGTGTGAATCTTTCACCGAATGCCAATTGTCCCGGTTCTTCATGAAATCACATGCGCACGCACAAATTCATTAGGTTAACTTTCAAATAACTGTTCTTGTGCACTTGCGACACCGGAGCCACTTTCCTGAATTTTGAGCTTCGGAGTATTGGCTTCTTTATCTATTTAATCAATGAATTTATTTGTCACATACATTAAATTACTAATGTAAACCATTAGTAGCCTATTTAAGCAATAGCTGTTTTCTCCACTGTTTTCCGACCTTTTGTGCTTAGTGAATGAGACACTTCATTACACTCCACTGACCGACATCCAATTCCGGACTTTTTTGAAAATGTAAAATATAGGCCTACGAGATGTTTTTTTGGGACTTAATTCGCGTTGGTCCTTCACTATTAATTTTTGAGACTGACGAGGCACTAAATACTGTGGAATTATTTTCTCCTTACTATGAAGTTTGTCATCTTAAACAAGTGTCGGGAAATCTTGCAGCCCGACTCTGCAGTCTCCAATGTTTAAGCGAACTGCTGAAGCCATAATGTTTAAAGATTAAATCGTAGGCTAATCAAACCAAAGAAAAACACAGCCTTTCCAGAACGTTGTCTGCCGAAGCCTGTTTAACCTAAAACGCTTAATAGCATAGATCTTGCTGCAGCTTCAACTTTTTCACCTAATCACCTTTCAGTAGGCAAATATCATTATTACTACTACTACAAAAGGCCTAGTATTAGTAGTAGACAAGTAACCTAGTTGCCTAGTAGTCGGACAGCCAAATAGTTTCATCAGTGGCCCACGCCGAGCCTCCCCGGGACTAGACAGTAGCGGAGGCTGTATTTATTTATTTAGGCCTATCTAGTGCAACAACTTATTCCTTTACATATACTCAAACATAGCACAAGAAAGGGTTCAACAACAGGCAATCACAGCAGCTTGGTGAAGTTCTAAATCACATCGGTGTCAGACCTATGGGCCTACCCCCCCTTTTTTTTCCCTTGGATCTGCATCACTCTCATTACTGACCTTTAGCGCTCCCAGTTGACGGAAATCCGTCGTAGCGACGGAAAACTTTAATCCATGTACGTCGCGTTAGACACAGCAACGATAGAGATAGAGGCTGAGAGATTTCAGATGACATTAGACAAATGTGAATTTTATTGGGGGGAAATACAGATATGTGGATGTGGACGCTGCGTTTTACATTGATCACTGCTCGAATTCAGCGTAGACCAATTTGAAATTTCTGAAAAAAATACCGAGGACATGACCTCGGTGTCCTCAATGGCCACCGTTACGGCCATGCATTTATTTATTCACTTTACTCAAATACAAAGTAAAATGGCAGTAAATCTTCTTTCTTTTCTTGCGTATTGCATCATGAGGCGTTCCTGGCTTGTAAATCTCTTATTTTCGGTGCATGACACATTCATGCAGCTGAGCATGCTATGAATTAACAACGACAACGGTCTGCAGTGGGGCTACACAATTACACACTCAGCGAACATTTCTCCATTTGTGTATGCAAATACACTACAACCACTCAGTTTGGTTTCATTTACAACCAACGGTGTCTTTTGATGCCAGCACGTAATTGAACGAGAGAAGACTGGTTTACCGGAGACAAAATAAGCGTCATCTCTGCTTCTGTTCCCTCCGACGGCCCCGACACACTACTGCCTCCGCCGAGTGCGCGCGCACACACACCGCATGTCGGGGCCGCGGATGAGTTACTCTCCCTTGAAGTCGGCGGGGAATTTGTGGTTATTATCGGTACAAACAGCGCGAATCACAACTTTAAATGAGTGCGGTTCAGTTTGACATTATTGTCAGTCCGTTAGATAAACATCTCATCTCATTATCTGTAGCCGCTTTATCCTGTTCTACAGGGTCGCAGGCAAGCTGGAGCCTATCCCAGCTGACTATGGGCGAAAGGCGGGGTACACCCTGGACAAGTCGCCAGGTCATCACAGGGCTGACACACAGACACAGACAACCATTCACACTCACATTCACACCTACGGTCAATTTAGAGTCACCAGTTAACCTAACCTGCATGTCTTTGGACTGTGGGGGAAACCGGAGCACCCGGAGGAAACCCACGCGGACACGGGGAGAACATGCAAACTCCACACAGAAAGGCCCTCGCCGGCCACGGGGCTCGAACCCGGACCTTCTTGCTGTGAGGCGACAGCGCTAACCACTACACCACCGTGCCGCCCTAGATAAACATTTAATTTTATTAAAATCGAAAATTAATATTTAGAGCCTGTGGGCTACAAAAATAATAGTCATTAAAGTAGCCGGCTGGACTGAATTGTGTAGACGGCTGTATTGCCGGCAGCCGGCGCTTGTGGAAAGCCCTGTATAGTCAGGAAAAAAAAAACACACGCAATTTGGGGTAAAACACTTTTTTTTTTTTTTTAATCATTTTGCCAGCATCCATTAACAGTGGCATCCGATGGGTTTTCCCAGTATACAGTATACTGGGATATTTTTTCATTCTAGTATTTGACAGTTTTGAACACTTTTTTTCTGTTTTTCTAAACATCTTTCTGTTCTCTTATCTTCTAACTGCAATCCACAAATTGGGTTTTCCACAAACACATGTCTCTTGATTAGAGACCATTACTTGCACATTTCAGCCTGATTTACTGGCATAAATGTAAAAAGTCTGTTTATTGTTAGGTTTTGATTGTGGCGCATCTGCCATACAAGTCCCTTTGGATGAGCTGTTAATTATAGAAATGGTAGCATATTAGAGCAAGTGCTTTTACATAAACTTGAACGATTGTCAAAGCTGCTGTTATCGAAAATTAACCCACACCTTCAGATACAAGAGTTCAACAGTGCTGTGGTCTAAATGCAGATATATAAAGCACTGTATATGAGTCAGTTACGTGTAATTTGAAGTTGGAAAATGGCATGTGATAATTACAGAGTGCCTAAAAAAGACAGCTGTGATCCTGAGGAAAGAGGAAGGTCTCGAGACAGTGGGGTTATGAATACATCACCATCAGCATTTTCCATCAGCTGACACAATACATCCTTTTCTATTTCAGCATTGTGGACATTTAACTGTTATATCATTTTCAAGTTGTTTTTTTCAGTATTAAATAGTAACAGGGCGGCATGGTGGTGTAGTGGTTAGCGCTGTCACCTCACAGCAAGAAGGTCCGGGTTCGAGCCCCGTGGCCGGCGAGGGCCTTTCTGTGTGGAGTTTGTATGTTCTCCCCGTGTCCGCGTGGGTTTCCTCCGGGTGCTCCGGTTTCCCCCACAGTCCAAAGACATGCAGGTTAGGTTAACTGGTGACTCTAAATTGACCGTAGGTGTGAATGTGAGTGTGAATGGTTGTCTGTGTCTATGCGTCAGCCCTGTGATGACCTGGCGACTTGTCCAGGGTGTACCCCGCCTTTCGCCCGTAGTCAGCTGGGATAGGCTCCAGCTTGCCTGCGACCCTGTAGAACAGGATAAAGCGGCTACAGATAATGAGATGAGATAAATAGTAACATTTGAAACTTCCTGGTGTGTACCAGCATGCCACTTCTTACAGAGAGGAATTGTGTGTTAGATGTCAACTGTGATGATGCTGATTAGGATCATTCATAGAAATGTAGCTGGGTCTCGGATGCGTTATTCTTAATCTTTAATCCGAAATGCCAGCAGCAGTTGAATGCCAGTTATGTGTTCAGACTCAGTTAACAGACATGGTTCAATTCCTATGACATACTTTAATGTCAGATTCTTTCACATCCTACAACTGTTGGTGCATGTTACTTACACAACTAATGAAGGAGTACGGACCTGAAACTACTCTAAAGAAACTTTGTGTACTATTACAAAAGTCTAACCTCTATGTTCACAAATCTAGACATAAATGGGGCCTTTTCACTGACATCACAGATTTTTGTTTATCACGCAGCATCCGCCATATTGCCGGGCAAATAAAGAAACATAGTCACGACAGTTAATAATGAAAATCGAGACGACTGCAGTCAGTACAATCTCTCTGAAACTATTAAAAATGTATATTATACCAGCAGATCACATTACATCCAAAAGCTGAAACATGCAGGCATCACAAATCCATATAATTTACCCACAAATGTATTTATTTATTATTTATTCTGCCCGCTGCGCTTGCACTCTTTTTCTCTCTCTCTCTCTCTCTCTCTCTCTCTGTGTGTGTGCGCGTGTCAACTGCTTCAGATGCAGAGGAGGAATTTGACTATGCTTGTGTACATGTGACAGAAATAAAGGCTTCTTCTTCTTAATTTATCCACAAATGTATTTATTCCACTTGAAAAGTGTTCAGCAAACCAGCTACTGGATTTGGGACACTACGACACAGAGCCAGAGTGGGTAATCGGGAGATTCGGGAGGATTCCCGATGGGCTGGCTCATGTCAATCTCAAATTTGGGCTGGTTGGATGGAAAAAATAATTTTGACACTTATCTAATCTTCTTCTTGCATTCATTCTCCATTCATCTGACAGCGCAGCCCCTACAGCGCAGTAGATTAGATGGGTTCTACCATCTGATGAATTCTCCCCTCCCAAATGTTTAAGTTGTCTTTTTTGGAGCGGTAAAATTAAATATAGCAACAGAATAGTGCGAAGCGTCAGTGATGTGGTGATGGAGAGCAGGAAGCGGTCAGGTGGAGCCGAAAAGGCCAGGACAAAAAGAAGAAAGGCGTTGATGCTGCCAAATGTGTGAAATTAACAGACCTGTTTTCCAGAGGACAGACCTCAGTTGCAGCCGGTAAAGAGAAATATGGAAATAATTTTGTAGCCTACTGTCAGTGTAAGGCTATTGTGCAACGTTTGCAATGTCAGTTTAGCATTAGTTTATTTTGTAGAGCCCAATACACACCATTAAATCACAAATATCCATTTTCAAGCTGACAATAATAATAACATAATTTACAGGTATAATTTAGTGTGTACTTCACCTCACTGTGTGTTCACTGTGTGCATTTCACTAATTCACGATTGGGATAATTGCAGAGACCAAATTTCCCATTAAATAGCATCTCATTAATGGAATGTTTTTGTAGCGTCGGAGCAGCAAACCCCTTCTGACGCTACTGATGATCCCGAGGAGGCCATCTGTGTTTATCTGATCCTCTCACAGTATAACCTCCTTACAGATGCTTACCATGTAATTGGGCTGGCATATAAGTTTCTGTTGACCCTTTCAAGCACTCAGGTTGCATGCGAGCGGAGCTTCTCTGCATCTTTTTTATGCCTCCGCCACCATAAGGTGCAGGAGGCATAATGTTTTTATGCCTCCGCCACTGTAAGGTGCAGGAGGCATTATGTTTTCGGGTTGTCCGTCTGTCCGTGCGTCCGTCCATGCATGCATGCGTCCATCCCCAAACTTTGTGAACACCATATCTCAAAGGCTAATGAAAGGAATTTCACCAAACTTTCACCATTTGTGCACTTTGGGACAAACATGAACTGATTAGATTTTGAGATCAAAAGGTCTAAGGTCAAGGTCACTGTGAGGTCAAATGTCTGTCCGAAAACCTTGTGAACACAATATCTCCAAGGCAGATGAAAGGAATTTCACCAAACTTTCACCATTTGTGCATTTGGGGACAAAGACAAACTGATTAGATTTTGAGATCAAAAGGTCTAAGGTCAAGGTCACTGTAAGGTCAAATGTCTGTCCGAAAACCTTGTGAACACAGTGTCTCCGAGGCTAATGCAAGTAATTTCACCAGGTCAAGATTACTGTGAGGTCAAATGTCCATCCCCAAATCGCAACTTAATAAGGCGTGTAGTCTACCGGGCGGAGGCATCCCCATCGACGCCATTGGCATCGAGTTCTATCTAGTTTTTCCCTCCTCTCTCTCCCCCCTTCCTCTCTTTCCCATATCTTATTCTTTTTATATTTGTATATGTAAGTACTTAATTTATTTTAATTTATCTAGAAGTTTTTCTCTATTTCTTTTCTCTGTTTATCTGTTGTGATGCTGCTGGAATCTTAATTTCCCTGAGGGAACCCTCCCAAAGGGATCAATAAAGTTTTATCTAATCTAATCTAATCTAATCTTTAAAATGCGTGAAAAATAGGCTACGAAGCTCACTGTCTCAGGAACTCTTGGAGGCGTTCATGTTAATGTACACAGAGAAGGAAATTCTCATGTCTATAGATAATGACACCGTTATTAATAAAGTTGCAGAAACCAGTGCACTGCTTAGGAGGCTTTTGATGCTGTAGGTAGCCTAATAAATATGCATGTAGTCAAGCTACTTATGAGTTTAGTATAAATCTAAACAATAACAATAGAGCATTGGGAAGAAAAATGCTATTTTAATTTCAAATTATTTTAATTACAAATTATTGCTCCTGTACAAAGATAAATACGTTTTCATCTTTATCACATATTTTTTTTCCTTTTAAATATTTATCTGATTTAAATTTGAATTAAGCATATTGTTTAAGTGAAGTGCTTTCTGTTAACTTACCAACGTATGCCTGAACTATAAACAATAAAAAGGCATTGTAAGAGCGAGCTGCAGTTTCATTTATTCAAAGTCCTCCTGATGGAAAAAGTGGGCCGGGTTTGGGCATGAAACTCCCGGGCTGAAAAAGGGGCCCACTCCGGCCCTGCTACGACATCCTGAACTATTTAGTACAACCCCAATTCCAAAAAAGTTGGGACAAAGTAGAAATTGTAAATAAAAACAGAATGCAATGATGTGGAAGTTTCAGAATTCCATATTTTATTCAGAATAGAACATAGATGACATATCAAATGTTTAAACTGAGAAAATATATCATTTAAAGAGAAAAATTAGGTGATTTTAAATTTCATGAGAACAACACATCTCAAAAAAGTTGGGACAAGGCCATGTTTACCACTGTGAGACATCCCCTTTTCTCTTTACAACAGTCTGTAAACGTCTGGGGACTGAGGAGACAAGTTGCTCAAGTTTAGGGATAGGAATGTTAACCCATTCTTGTCTAATGTAGGATTCTAGTTGCTCAACTGTCTTGAGTCTTTTTTGTCGTATCTTCCGTTTTATGATGCGCCAAATGTTTTCTATGGGTGAAAGATCTGGACTGCAGGCTGGCCAGTTCAGTACCCGGACCCTTCTTCTATGCAGCCATGATGCTGTAATTGATGCAGTATGTGGTTTGGCATTGTCATGTTGGAAAATGCAAGGTCTTCCCTGAAAGAGACGTCGTCTGGATGGGAGCATATGTTGCCCTAGAACCTGGATATACCTTTCAGCATTGATGGTGTCTTTCCAGATGTGTAAGCTGCCCATGCCACACGCACTAATGCAACCCCATACCATCAGAGATGCAGGCTTCTGAACTGAGCGCTGATAACAACTTAGGTCGTCCTTCTCCTCTTTAGTCCGAATGACACGGCGTCCCTGATTTCCATAAAGAACTTCAAATTTTGATTCGTCTGACCACAGAACAGTTTTCCACTTTGCCACAGTCCATTTTAAATGAGCCTTGGCCCAGAGAAGACGTCTGCGCTTCTGGATCATGTTTAGATAGGGCTTCTTCTTTGAACTATAGAGTTTTAGCTGGCAACGGCGGATGGCACGGTGAATTGTGTTCACAGATAATGTTCTCTGGAAATATTCCTGAACCCATTTTGTGATTTCCAATACAGAAGCATGCCTGTATGTGATGCAGTGCCGTCTAAGGGCCCGAAGATCACGGGCACCCAGTATGGTTTTCCAGCCTTGACCCTTACGCACAGAGATTCTTCCAGATTCTCTGAATCTTTTGATGATATTATGCACTGTAGATGATGATATGTTCAAACTCTTTGCAATTTTACACTGTCGAACTCCTTTCTGATATTGCTCCACTATTTGTCGGCACAGAATTAGGGGGATTGGTGATCCTCTTCCCAGCTTTACTTCTGAGAGCCACTGCCACTCCAAGATGCTCTTTTTGTCCCCAGTCATGTTAATGACCTATTGCCAATTGACCGAATGAGTTGCAATTTGGTCCTCCAGCTGTTCCTTTTTTGGACCTTTAACTTTTCCAGCCTCTTATTGCCCCTGTCCCAACTTTTTTGAGATGTGTTGCTGTCATGAAATTTCAAATGAGCCAATATTTGGCATGAAATTTCAAAATGTCTCACTTTCGACATTTGATATGTTGTCTATGTTCTATTGTGAATGCAATATCGGTTTTTGAGATTTGTAAATTATTGCATTCCGTTTTTATTTACAATTTGTACTTTGTCCCAACTTTTTTGGAATCGGGGTTGTATTTGGGATTTCTAAATAAACCAGAGAGATGCTAAAGGCAGACAAAAGTACAGATGCCTACCAATATTTCAAGGCAGGTTTCATGCCAGAATGTTATGGGAAATTCCTGATAAAGAAAAATACCTTATTATGACAAAGATAAGCTCAAACATGGACTTCTAACAGTAATAAACAAGCCAAGGCCTAGATCTAGCATATTTTATGGTGTTTAGCCGAGTCTACATTATCAGTACATAACAAACGTGCTGCTAGTCGAACCAAGCATGAGGTCTAATAAAATATATCACGTGCAAAGCCCACATCCAGATAAACATTTTAACGTTCATACATTTGCCATTTGACATGTTTTTTTGTAGTGCAATAAAGCTGCTAAGTATGACACACTTGTGTGTGTACCAGTAGACTGTACCAAACAGGGCCAGAACATGCAACCTGTTAAAAACTTTCCCATCTAGACCAAAGTTCTGTCCTTGCTACATCAACTTACGGACTTGTTGAATGTTAACTTGCGTAGCCGAGGCTAGCTCTAGATCTACAGTGGTGCTTGAAAGTTTGTGAACCCTTTAGAATTTTCTATATTTCTGCATAAATATGACCTAAAACATCATCAGATTTTCACACAAGTCCTAAAAGTAGATAAAGAGAAGCCAGTTAAACAAATGAGACAAAAATATTATACTTGGTCATTTATTTATTGAGGAAAATGATCCAATATTACATATCTGTGAGCGGCAAAAGTATGTGAACCTCTAGGATTAGCAGTTAATTTGAAGGTGAAATTAGAGTCAGGTGTTTTCAATCAATGGGATGACAGTCAGGTGTGAGTGGGCGCCCTCACACATCACACATTATCTCTAGCCGCTTTATCCTTCTACAGGGTCGCAGGCAAGCTGGAGCCTATCCCAGCTGACTACGGGCGAAAGGCGGGGTACACCCTGGACAAGTCGCCAGGTCATCACAGGGCTGACACATAGACACAGACAACCATTCACACTCACATCCACACCTACGGTCAATTTAGAGTTACCAGTTAACCTAACCTGCATGTCTTTGGACTGTGGGGGAAACCGGAGCACCCGGAGGAAACCCACGCGGACACGGGGAGAACATGCAAACTCCGCACAGAAAGGCCCTCGCCGGCCCCGGGGCTCGAACCCAGGACCTTCTTGCTGTGAGGCGACAGCGCTAACCACTACACCACCGTGGAGTGGGCGCCCTGTTTTATTTAAAGAACAGGGATCTATCAAAGTCTGATCTTCACAACACATTTGTGGAAGTGTATCATGGCACGAAAAAAGGAGATTTCTGAGGAGCTCAGAAAAAGCATTGTTGATGCTTATCAGGCTGGAAAAGATTAGAAAACCATCTCTAAAGAGTTTGGACTCCACCAATCCACAGTCAGACAGATTGTGTACAAATGGGGGAAATTCAAGACCACGATTACCCTCCCCAGGAGTGGTTGACCAACAAAGATCACTCCAAGAACAGGGTGTGTAATAGTTGGTGAGTTCACAAAGGACCCCAGGGTAACTTCTAAGCAACTGAAGGCCTCTCTCACATTGGCTAATGTTCATGAGTCCACCATCAGGAGAACACTGAAAAACAATGGTGTGCATGGCAGAGCTGCAAGGAGAAAGCCACTGTTCTCCAAAAAGAACATTGCTGCTCAGCATAAGAACCTTATCCCATCTGTGAAACATGGTGGTGGTAGAATCATGGTTTGGGCCTGTTTTGCTGCATCTGGGCCAGGACGGCTTGCCATCATTGATGGAACAATGAATTCTGAATTATACCAAATTCTAAAGGAAAATGTTAGGACATCTGTCCATGAACTGAATCTCAAGAGAAGCTGGGTCATGCAGCAAGACAACGACCCAAAGCACACAAGTTGTTCTACAAAGAATGATTAAATAAGAATAAAGTTAATGTTTTGGAACGGCCAAGTCAAAGTCCTGACCTTAATCCAATCAAAATGTTGTGGAAGGACCTGAATCGAGCAGTTCATGTGAGGAAACCCACCAACATCCCAGAGTTGAAGCTGTTCTGTACGGAGGAATGGGCTAAAATTCCTCCAAGCCGGTGTGCAGGACTGATCAACAGTTACCAGAAACGTTTAGCTGCAGTTATTGCTGCACAAGGGGCTCACACCAGATACTGAAAGCAAAGGGTCACATACTTTTGCCACTCACAGATATGTAATATTGGATCATTTTCCTCAATAAATAAATGACCAAGTATAATATTTTTTATCTCATTTGTTTAACTGGGTTCTCTTTATCTACTTTTAGGACTTGTGTGAAAATCTGATGTTGTTTTAGGTCATATTTACGCAGAAATATAGAAAATTCTAAAGGGTTCACATACTTTCAAGCACCACTGTTTGGGACTGTTATAACTGAATGGCCTTGAGCTAGAAAAAGTGTTAGGAGACATAACAGGTGCACAGAGCTTTCATACTAACCTGATATAAAATGTTCTCTACACACATGGGAATGCTTTGTTATTATCCAGTCTTCCTGTTTAACTGCAGCTCGCCATTTTTCTCATCTTTCTGGGTTTGCTGGGAAGTGGTGAAAAGTTAAATGAGGCTTATGTCCATGTCTGTTATTCCATCCAAAAGCACTACAGGTCTCTGGCATTGTTCTTTTAGATGTAACTTCTACAAGTTTATCTGTAGATGTTTACTGAACTGGGCTTACAGTCACTCGCGTCTACTGGTGCCGGTCACTGGTAAATACAAAGCTCACCAGGCAACATGGCCATGTAAACAAATCTGCAGTTATGATGATGTCATGTGAAAGGCTCTTAGAGACATAATTACAACCCCGATTCCAAAAAAGTTGGGACAAAGTACAAATTGTAAATAAAAACGGAATGCAATAATTTACAAATCTCAAAAACTGATATTGTATTCACAATAGAACATAGACAACATATCAAATGTCGAAAGTGAGACATTTTGAAATGTCATGCCAAATATTGGCTCATTTGAAATTTCATGACAGCAACACATCTCAAAAAAGTTGGGACAGGGGCAATAAAAGGCTGGAAAAGTTAAAGGTCCAAAAAAGGAACAGCTGGAGGACCAAATTGCAACTCATTCGGTCAATTGGCAATAGGTCATTAACATGACTGGGTATAAAAAGAGCATCTTGGAGTGGCAGCGGCTCTCAGAAGTAAAGATGGGAAGAGGATCACCAATCCCCCTAATTCTGCGCCGACAAATAGTGGAGCAATATCAGAAAGGAGTTCGACAGTGTAAAATTGCAAAGAGTTTGAACATATCATCATCTACAGCATAATATCATCAAAAGATTCAGAGAATCTGGAAGAATCTCTGTGCGTAAGGGTCAAGGCCGGAAAACCATACTGGGTGCCCGTGATCTTCGGGCCCTTAGACGGCACTGCATCACATACAGGCATGCTTCTGTATTGGAAATCACAAAATGGGCTCAGGAATATTTCCAGAGAACATTATCTGTGAACACAATTCACCGTGCCATCCGCCGTTGCCAGCTAAAACTCTATAGTTCAAAGAAGAAGCCCTATCTAAACATGATCCAGAAGCGCAGACGTCTTCTCTGGGCCAAGGCTCATTTAAAATGGACTGTGGCAAAGTGGAAAACTATTCTGTGGTCAGACGAATCAAAATTTATAGTTCTTTATGGAAATCGTGGACGCCATGTCATTCGGACTAAAGAGGAGAAGGACGACCCAAGTTGTTATCGGCGCTCAGTTCAGAAGCCTGCATCTCTGATGGTATGGGGTTGCATTAGTGCGTGTGGCATGGGCAGCTTACACATCTGGAAAGACACCATCAATGCTGAAAGGTATATCCAGGTTCTAGAGCAACATATGCTCCCATCCAGACGACGTCTCTTTCAGGGAAGACCTTGCATTTTCCAGCATGACAATGCCAAACCACATACTGCATCAATTACAGCATCATGGCTGCGTAGAAGAAGGGTCCGGGTACTGAACTGGCCAGCCTGCAGTCCAGATCTTTCACCCATAGAAAACATTTGGCGCATCATAAAACGGAAGATACGACAAAAAAGACTCAAGACAGTTGAGCAACTAGAATCCTACATTAGACAAGAATGGGTTAACATTCCTATCCCTAAACTTGAGCAACTTGTCTCCTCAGTCCCCAGACGTTTACAGACTGTTGTAAAGAGAAAAGGGGATGTCTCACAGTGGTAAACATGGCCTTGTCCCAACTTTTTTGAGATGTGTTGTTGTCATGAAATTTAAAATCACCTAATTTTTCTCTTTAAATGATACATTTTCTCAGTTTAAACATTTGATATGTCATCTATGTTCTATTCTGAATAAAATATGGAATTTTGAAACTTCCACATCATTGCATTCCGTTTTTATTTACAATTTGTACTTTGTCCCAACTTTTTTGGAATCGGGGTTGTAATTTCCTGAAACACATTGTTGTCTGGACCTTTTGAAGTTTCTTGTGTAACATTCAGTAACGTTGATGGCAATCTAAAGATTTTAAGCTCTTATTCAGAGGGCTATGAATGACAAAGTTAACTGATACGTACGAGTAAATATTGAATTATATATTCAACACTCTTTTATGTGATTGAATTTGATCCTTATTACAACATTTACACAGAGCATTGTGTCTCAGAGCAGAGCACGTGCTCGAGATGAATGGAGTGGCTGTATATTGCCAGCTGAAAATACTGGACCAAGCTCAGGTGGTGGGACTGATGAATTGATTTGGGTTTGTTTTTGTGTTTCTTGTAGGCTTTAAACAGAGGGATCGCGACAGTCAAAGAGGATGCAGTGGAAATGCTGGCCAGTTACGGTCTGGCCTATTCTCTGATGAAGTTCTTCACTGGGCCTATGAGCGATTTCAAGAACGTGGGTTTGGTGTTCGTCAACAGCAAACGCGACCGGATTAAAGCCGTCTTGTGTATGGTCGCTGCCGGAACTGTAGCCATCATCTTCCACACGCTGATAGGTTAGTCTGAGGATGTGTCCCAGAATTCACTCTGACAAGTAACAGTCATCAAAAAGGTTTGCTAATTGGGATTGTATATAAATATGGGTCATAAAGAAGAATGTCTTAAAGGGCCACTATGTAGGATTCAATAAACCGAATGCACCTCCTTTACCCCTCCCTTTTCAAGCGTATATTAGAACATACAGTGGCTGTCAGGTGCCCAGAGCATACTTTCAATACTTACATTCACACTCTCTTGCTTTTTCTCATGCTAAATAATAAATATCAGCCTCCATTTGTCCAAATTTTGGTTCTTGAGCTTGTTAGCCAGTACCATCAAACACTGATTCCTCTTCTTCCTTCTGCCTTGTCTTCCTTTCTTCTTCTTCCTTCTGGTGCTTCCTTCGGGAGTCATGCTGCCACTTATAACAAGAGTCATCAGATGACATATCCCCACATGAAACTCCACTCCAAATTTTCCTAAGTTGAATTGGTAGCCATGGAAATACGGAAAAAATAAAAATCATAGAAATCCCAAAATGTCAAAAGGCACAACTCCTGTAGTCACTTAACATAACTGTCAGGTCTCGTGAAAAAAAATTCCTAATAGTTTTTGAGTTATGCTCCGTAAACTAAAATGTTTACAGATGGACAGGCAGACGGACGGACAGACAGACAGACAGAGTGATAGCTATTTCCCCCCGCATTATATGCCGAGGGGATAAAAATGAGAAACAGAGAAAGCGCTCTCTGGAGGTTTGACCATTTTGGGCTGCTGTAGCGGCGCAACGTGGCAGCTCTGTGGAAGTGAACCCGCACCCTATGTAGATATACTAAAGGGCTCATTCTAAGCTTACAAAAGCACAACAATTTGTAATTACAAATAATTATACTCGAATCTAATGAAAATATATTCATGATTACTATATTCCATTTCTGCTAATAGAGACCCCTAAAGCCTACATAGTGGACCTTTAACTTGCCTGCTAGCTAATCAGAAGTTAGCACAAGACTCTGTTAAAGCCTGACAAACAGCACAGGGACAGGCAAGAGCAGGGTTCAAATTATGAATTCATCTTTGTGGGGGTCTCGTGAAAATAAATAAATAAATAATTTAGAAAAAAAAAGAATGGTGTGTGGACCTGGCAAGTAAATATATTAATAAATGGCTTAACAGGTGCACTTTCTGTGAGTAAGAGGCTACGTGATTCGTTAGGCTATACTTGCATACACACAAGAGTAGTCTTTTTTTATTGTTTTTTTTTTACATATTGTTTTTGCTATTTTCCTATAGTGTACACTTTAAAGGAGAACTGAAGGCAAATTTTTTATTATCAAAATTCTCATCTCATCTCATTATCTGTAGCCGCTTTATCCTGCTCTACAGGGTCGCAGGAGCCTATCCCAGCTGACTACGGGCGAGAGGCGGGGTACACCCTGGATAAGTCGCCAGGTCATCACAGGGCTGACACATAGACACAGACAACCATTCACACTCAATTTAGAGTCACCAGTTAACCTAACCTGCATGTCTTTGGGGGAAACTGGAGCACCCGGAGGAAACCCACGCGGACAACATGCAAACTCCGCACAGAAAGGCCCTTGCCGGCCACGGGGCTCGAACCCAGACCTTCTTGCTGTGAGGCAACAGCGCTAACCACTACACCACCGTGCCGCCCTATCAAAATTCTATTTATCTCATTTTATTAAATATAGGAATGCATTTTTGATAGCTATTTTGTCACTGCTATAGCAAGTTCTGAGTGTTTGAAATACGCTATGTAATATATCAGTCCATATGTCAAAGCAATGGGCGTAAATGAGATTCGTTGAGACCTGTGCGAGACATCGTAGGACGGAAGTAAAACGTACAGCGCAAATCAAAGTGACCAACATCTGCCAATGCTGTCAAAAGATGCGCGCGCCCTCTTTCGAATGCTGACGTAATCAAGCTGGAAGTTTTGTTTGTTTTTTTATAGCAATCAGGAAAGTTTGAAAAAAGTAGGCAGTAATCGTCATTTAAACTCGTTTTTGTGCAATATTTTGTTTGGAAAACAGTTTTCAAAATGGCGGCCACACCTGGCTGACACTTCACGTTTCGAAGTCTCGCACAAGTCTCATGAAGATCGCGCGGATAAGCGACGCCTGCCGTGGACCAAACGAACTACATTCAACGTGGCTAAAAACCGAACAGGCCGATAAGTATAATATTTAATTGCAATTAGTTGCCAATACGAGTCACGATATAAGGTTACTACAACCGAAAACGTAACTGAATAGCACGTTCATTAAGAAATAAAGCAAGTTTAAAAATGACTTCAGTTCTCTTTTAAAGGGATCCTCCAGTGGATTTACTCTTAAACTTATGTTAAATAAGCATATTCGTAGATTTCAACAGTCAAACATTCATTTTCAGAGCCCAAATACTGTTCTAGAAAAATTAATTTTTATTAAAATGCCAGATGGGCCTCCTGCAGAAGTGACGTATGCGATGACGTGACTTAGTGGAAGCTTGTAGCAACTCAGCTGTTTATATCCTCTGCTTACATCGTGGTTTTGTTAATAGAGTTTGAATGAATCATCGAATGAGACACTTTCATCTCGCAACAAAGAACACTGGATCAGCTTGTCTTCAAAGACAACTGTTTCTGTCTGGATTTCAACAGTGACTGGTTCATCTGTTTGCACAGCAAGCAGATCCCTCTTTCCGGTCAGTTCATGCTCCAAGCACATAAATGAAACTGAAACTAGCATGAAATAAAATTTCGGAAATTTCAAATGAGTGAGTTTCATGCAAAACGTTCTGAGTAATTCTCTTATCTGGAGTATAGTCGACCTGAAGCTCAATTGAATGCTCCGTCTCTTGATCTGTCAGTGATTGTTCTTTAACATTGGTGTTTTCTTTGTTACCCGTATTTTCTTCCAGTATACGCTGAAGAGCCTACAACGCGTCGGAATGCCGATTACAATTCACCAGGGATGGATCCAGACCAATGCGTGTGCAGAGATATATGCACACCACTTGGCATCGGTCATTGGGCATTTGTTTACTTTACTGCTAGCCGGCTATATGGGCTATAACTACGCTCAACCGTGGTCGTCATGGGCCGTGGCTGGCCTCTTCGGAAAGGGCTCGGTGTGCTGTATGCCCTTGTGAAAATCCATAGCGATCTGGTAAAATTAGTGAAAATATTTCTGCAAATGTGCATCTGTCAGATTCTTGGGCTGGATCCGTCCCTATTATACTATACTATTCAAAAAAAGTAGGGGATATTTTATTTTGAGATCCAAATTTTCACATATACAAAGGGATACGAAAGCATGTTGTATAGTTCCTTACTGAGGAAGCATTTCCAAAGAAATTCATCACCCAAACACATCAATGACACTCTCATGATCAGCACGGGATGCTACTGATGATCAAGGGGGTCGTGCCACAAATTTGCATGACTCTGAATTGGAAGGTTAGAGCCACTCCAAAGGAAGATTTTGAAGAGAAAGCATCAGATTATCAGTGGTTGAAGTCGTTAATTAAACAGAGACCATGCGCCGTCTAACACAGGATGAGAGGTTATGTGCCTTTGGCATGCTACAGGTTGGCACAAGACAGGTCGTTGTGGCAAGAGCATTGAATGTTTCCCAGTCTGTCATCAGCAGATTATGGTCCAGACATCGTGCTACAGGGTCTGTTCAGGATAGACCACGATCCGGTCGACCAAGGGCAACAACTCAGGCTCAGGACAGATTCATCCGCACTATTGCCTTGAGAAATCGTATGGTAACAGCAAATCAGATAAGGTCTCAACTTCGAAGGGATACTGGCTTGGTAGTGAGTGGCCAGACCATCAGGAATCGACTGCACAGATTTCACTTACACGCCCGACGTCCTCGTGTCATTCCCTGTTTGAGGGATCGTCACATTAGGGCCAGACTCCAATGGTGTCGTCATCATCAACGCTGGGATAATCGCCGATGGAACCACGTAATGTTCTCAGATGAGTCGAGGTTCACTGTGGACTTCCTGGACAGACGCAGGAGGGTTTGGTGCCGACGTAACGAACGTTTCCATGATGTTAACGTCATTAGACATGATCCGTATGGGGGTGGCTCTGTAATGGTGTGGGGAGGCATCACTGCTGCCGGCAGAACAGACTTGCATGTTGTTGCTGGACATGTCACAGGGCAGTACTACCGGGACAACATCTTGGCACCCCATGTTGTGCCGTTTGCACGTCGTTATGGCCGCCGTTTCATTTTCCAAGATGACAATGCCAGATGTCATAGGGCCAGGATCGTTACAGATTACCTCCAGCAGCAGAATATCACCAGATTACCATGGCCAGCACTCAGTCCGGACCTTTCCCCCATCGAGCATGTCTGGGACATGCTTGGACAGCGGCTACGCCAACGTCAACAACCTCCTGCCAATGTCCAAGAACTTGCTGCAGCATTGCAACAGGAATGGAATAACATTCCCCAAAATGACCTGGGACGTCTCGTTAGGAGTATGCCACGCCGAGGGGGTTTTACCCGCTACTGACTCGATTTCAAAATGGTGGTAAATTTGCTGTGTGACCCTGTGTTTGTGTTGACCCTTATTCTGGAGAATCTGTCCTTTACTGACTGTACACAGGGTTTCTAATAAATTGACAAATGTTTCCTTAATGTTTTTCTGTCATTTGTTTCCTTCCTGACCTCATGATCTGCATTTCATTCTACTTGTAAATCCAATATCCCCTACTTTTTTTGAATAGTATACAAAGAATCACCAGTAGAACAAAGTCGAAACTAACCTCCCGGTGTTGTCCGTGTTGCCGCTCAGCACTGCATCAGTGGACTTTTGGAGCTAAACCAATGGGCAAATATTGTTGGCGCGGCATTGTCTTTTCTTTCTTTTTATTCTGGAAGCCCTCATTAATCTTGCTTTTAATTCTATCGATTCATCAAAACAGGATGATTCAAAATGTTCGGAGCATAAGTAGGGCACCGCAGGCAGATTGTTTTGAAGTCTTCTGATGGCATGAATCCATTTCTTGCGAATAGTCGGACGATTCTGGCCAGGTAATTCTTTGTAGCATCATTTTGGCATTTATATGCTGAGCAATGAGGCAAACTTTACTTATTTTAAAGACGTATAAATTCGGTAAAAAAATATTTGTAAAACTAAGAAAACCACGATGTAAGCAGAGGATATAAACAGCCAGGTTGCTCCAAGCTTCCACTAAGCCACGTCATCGCATACCGTACGTCACTTCCACGGGAGGCCCATCTGGTATTTTAATAAAAATTTATTTTTCTAGAACACTATTTGGTCTCGGGCGGCACGGTGGTGTAGTGGTTAGCGCTGTCGCCTCATAGCAAGAAGGTCCTGGGTTTGAGCCCCGGGGCCGGCAAGGGCCTTTCTGTGCGGAGTTTGCATGTTGTCCGCGTGGATTTCCTCCGGGTGCTCCGGTTTCCCCCAAAGACATGCAGGTTAGGTTAACTGGTGACTCTAAATTGACTGTGAATGGTTGTCTATGTGTCAGCCCTGTGATGACCTGGCGACTTGTCCAGGGTGTACCCTGCCTTTTGCCCGTAGTCAGCTGGGATAGGCTCCAGCTTGCCTGCGACCCTGTAGAACAGGATAAAGCGGCTAGAGATAATGAGATGAGATGACTATTTGGTCTCCAAAAATGAATGTTTGACTGTTGAAATCAACAAATACTTTTACTTAACACAAGTTGAAGAGTAAATCCACTGAAGGATCCCTTTAAACAGAGGGAGAATGCATTTCTACTAGTAGAAAGTAAAAGCCATTCTCTTACCAGAAAGTAAGTAGACCAAAGTGGTCTGTTTTCAGCAAGCTGTGGTCGTGATCTTTTTTTTGAAAACTTAACTCACGAATGAAACCAAGGTCAAGTGGTTCTTCTTCTGAAAGGATTAACGTGTGTGTGTGTCTGTTAATGTTCATGAGCATTGAAAAGGATATTTATTTGCGTCCATAATGGTGTGATGGTGCTGCATTCACGAGAGTATGCACCGAGCTGTAATGTGTTCTTTCGGAAAACATGATTATTATTATTATTATTTAAGGCTATTTGTCTATCTTTAACATAAATATTACTCAGTATATTGAAGGAAAATGAGCTTTATTTGTGATTAAAATATAATGATGCTGCATTTTTAGACACCCCCACAGATATATGATTTTACTGCTTTCATGGGAGCCAGTCCTTACTCTATGGGATCTCAGCTCCCACATAATTCGAACCATGGTCAAAAGGATGATTTATGCCTATATGCTATAGAAAACTACAGATTTCCCTGAACTGAAATGTTTCTCTCTGGCATGTATCTCAGTCAGAAATAGAGTTTTGCAGTCTGGTTACCTCCAAAAGTGAAAATGGAAAAGATTTAAAGATTCCACTGAGTTGCAATAGACTGTCACACTGGTTGGTTGGTTATTTATTTATTTATTTGCATTTTAATTTAGCATATAGGGGTGGCATGGTGGTGTAGTGGTTAGCGCTATCGCCTCACAGCAAGAGGGTCCAGGTTCGAGCCCCGTGGCCGGCAAGGGCCTTTCTGTGCGGAGTTTGTATGTTCTCCCCGTGTCCGCGTGGGTTTCCTCCGGGTGCTCCGGTTTTCCCCACAGTCCAAAGACATGCAGGTTAGGTTAACTGGTGACTCTAAATTGACCGTAGGTGTGAATGGTTGTCTGTGTCTATGTGTTAGCCCTGTGATGACCTGGCGACTTGTCCAGGGTGTACCCTGCCTTTCGCCCATAGTCAGCTGGGATAGGCTCCAGCTTGCCTGCGACCCTGTAGAACAGGATAAAGCGGCTAGAGATAATGAGATGAGATTTAGCATATAATAAACTAAATGCAAAGTAATAAGTAAAACGGCCATGACAACTGTGTATACATTTGTACAACCTTTATTCATAGCCTAGAGCCATTTTTGCAACTGGGTTTGTAAAATTGGCTCCGTTTTCTAGAAAAGGCTATATTGCAAAATGCCTAGGCATTTTCAGAAAGGTAATAAAAGCACTTATACATTGTTTGCATGAAATGTAATGTATGTACGATTTCTTAAAGGACTCGGCAAAAACATATTCGTTAAAAAGTGAAAATATCTTGAACATGCACAAAGCTGTAGCTAATAATTATCTATATGAAATTTATTATATCATCAGATTTATTCAAATGTAAGATTTTTCAGCCTTTTTTTTCTTTTACACATCTCAGGCTTTAAGTGTTCTTATTCTACAGGAAGATAATATTGTATCTTTCTAGAAGTAAATGCTAAGAATTAGAAAATTGTGATACAAGTTTATGACAATTCGAGTCACTAAAATAAACAGTGAAGCATGATTATTATCAGGCTGCGTAATCTCTTAGTTTTTCCTAGCTGTAGTTGCATCGTTTAGACACCAAAGGATTCAATAATGTACAATAGTGGGAATATGTGAGACTTCACCCTTGGTGGAAGTAACACAGCTCTAATGCCGCAAAAACACAAAAAAGCAGATCTAAAATGAAAAAGAGCTGTTGTGTGATCAACTGTACAAATAGATTTAACAAGAAATCCTAGCTCTCTTTTAACATACTGTCAAAAGCTAAAGAAAAGAGAAGCAGATGGAGGTAATAAAAATGTTCATAAAAGTTTTTTAAGAAATGGCTGATTTGTTATTAACTTTTTTAGGTAACAGGCCATTATATTTTTCTTCAGCCTTTACAGATGTGGGTAAATAATAATTATTATTATTTTAAGAAATTCCATCCATCCATTACCGCTTATCCTGTGCAGGGTCGCAAGCAAGCTGGAGCCTATCCCAGCTGACTATGGGCAAGAGGCAGGGTACACCCTGGACAAGTCGCCAGGTCATCACAGGGCTGACACATAGACAACCATTCACACCTACGGTCAATTTAAAGCCACCAATTAACCTAACCTGCATGTCTTTAGACTGTGGGAGAAACCAGAGCACCCCCACACAGACAGGAAGAACATGCAAACTCCACACAGAAAGGCCTCCGTTGGCCCATTGAACCCAGAACCTTCTTGCTGTGAGGCGACAGTGCTAACCACTACACCACCGTGCTGCCTATTTAAGAAACTCAACAAACAAATTTATTTAAGTTGATAAAGATTTGTAAAATAAATGTTGGATTTTTTTGGAAATAAAATTTTCCTCATTTAATTTTTTTTTTTCAAAAATATCCTGAATTATACCAAATCGTGAACTGGGTGAATTGTAACATGCCTAATTACCTGCCAATAGGACAACAATATTTCAAGACTATTTTATATTTGGTTTATTTAACCCTTTCAATGCTCTTGAACGAATCACGTACGTCATGAAATCCTTTACCGCTGTGCCTTATGACGTACGCTACTCATCATAAACACCTCTTTTTACGGTATGTACTTTACATGGCACATTACTTTTACTTCACAGTGGCACATTACCATGAGTTGGCCTAGTGGTTAGCATGTCTGCCTCTCAGTCGGGAGACCACAAGTTCTATTCACGGTTGGGTCATATCAAAGATTGTCATAAAAATGGTACCCAGTTACTTGATGTACATTGTGTTTCCAAGTACTAGTAATTCATGTTTATGGAAAGGTTCTCATTGACGAGACCTTTTTTTTTTTATGTTTTTGATTACTAAAGTTATTTTTACTCTACAACAGTGTTTTTTGTGATTTTTCTATACAAATATTAAAAATATAAAGTTCTGAACAAGTTAGAGAAAGATTATCAAAATATCCAAATTTTGACCTATTTTTGTCCTGTATACCCGGCACATTACAATTAATTATGGGTGGCAGCCAAGGGGTTAATCTAATTATAGGAAATATTAGATAGCTTTGACTATATTCAAGATAGTTTTGTCTAGCTAGGCTGTCATTTTTTGTAGTGTAGAGAATGTTATAGTCAGGGGGAAAAAAACATTTTGGGACAAAACTTTTTTTGGCCCATTTTTTTGTCATTTTGCCAGCATCCATTAACAGTGGCATCCAATGGGTTTTCACAGACTCCCAACTATACACTATACAGTATACTGGGATGTCTTTTCATTCTGGTGTTTGACAGTTTTGGACATTCTTCTGTTTTTCTAAGCATATTTCTGTTTTCTAATTGCAATCCACAGATTTGGTTTTCCACAAAAACATGTCTCTTGATTAGAGACGATTACTTACACATTTCAGCTTCAGCCTTACTGGAGTAAATGTCTGTGAACTCTCTTTGGTGCCAGATGTGCGCTGGGTTGTAATTTTTATATGCACACAATCTTTGGTGATAATGACACTGCAATAAAGAACGCTATGTTCATGATCATGGTTCCATCCACAGTGTTGACACTGAGTGTTTTCTTCCTGGTAGCTGTACACGTACTCAGTGTATTCCTCTTGCATGGTTGGATCTCTGCGCTTGTGCACTGTCTTTTACAGAAATAGATACATAGATGGAAAAATGGCATTATTTAGATGCTGGTGTTATATGGTCATTAAACAGTGGGCAAAACACTTTACTGTCCTCCTACTTAGTGTGCCACGGGTTTCACAGGTCTCGCCCAGGTACCAAATTACAGCTAGCTGGTGATGCCATGACCAAAATTAGGTTGAATTATTATGGGGCTTAAGATGGCAACTACCTCCTAAAATATAATATGATGATGGCAGGATAACAGCCTACACTGTTAAAGCCTTGGCCATGTGCCTCCATCTTGTCTAGATCCTGTGTGCAGTAACCTAACATCCTTTTTTTTTTTAAATACAGCAAATCGTTTGGTAGAGAGGCACTTACACTTTTGTCTGAACACTTGACTTTACTACTTTAGTATCATTATAATGTGAGATAGAAATAAAAGACAGTGAGAAGGAGATGCAGCAAAAAGAAACATAAGATGAAAAACAGGAAGAGGGCTGAGAGAGAAAGAGAGAGAGAGACCTTATAGCATGCATCTGCATTGTAGATATGAGTTTAAAGCAGAGCTGCTGATTGCTGAGCTATTAAGTTGGCAGATGGAATTAAAACTGACTGATATTATGGAACTATATTTAAATGGTATCTTTTTACTCTTTAAACTTAAATTATTTATTGAAACATCCTTAATTGTCACTGTAAGAGACAATTCAAGTATAAGATAAAAAGAATAGAGACGTGCTAGCTTTTCCACCACACTATATGGCCAAAAGTATGTGTACGCCGGACTGTAACCAAAAAAAATTTAGAAGCACACAATTGTCTAGAATGCCTCTGTATGCTGTAGCATTACAGTTTCCCTTCACTGGAACTAAGAGACCCAAACCTGTTCCAGCACGACAATGCACCTGTGCACAAAGCAAGCACCATGAAGACATGGTCTGCCAAAGTTGGAGTGGAAATATTTGAGTGGCCTGTACAGATCCCTGACCTCAATCCCACTGAACACCTTTGGGATGAATTTGGAAAACCAACTGTACACCAGGTCTTCTTTTGCAACATCACTGCCTGACCTCACTAATGCCCTTGTAACTGAATGAGCACAAATCCCCACTACCACACTCCAAAATCTAGTGGAAAGCCTTAGAAGAGTGGAGGTTATTATAACAGGGAAGTAGGGAGTATAAGGTTTTATTCTAATCTTAATCAAGAGTGTGGTCTTTCAATCTGAGAGCAGTATTTATTCATTTCACATTCAGATTTTGCAATATTTTCTCCTTTCTCTCTCAAATAGCCTCTGCTCAGTTTTAGACTGCTTTTGTTCACTCATGAATCTTCTGCTCACAAGTTTCTGCATTCTGTCTTGGATTTTGGTGATACAACCCGATCGAAATTCACCAACCAATAGAATACAAGGTATGACACTGACCAAGAGATCATCACTGCCTCCCTCCTGGGGTCAAATCAAATCAAAGTCCCTCTCAAGCCAGAATCTGGTCTTCCCAGGCAGTCTCCTGTCCCAGTACTAACCAACTCTTTAAGGCGTATGGGTGCAGCGCCGATCTCCATTTTGATAGCCCTCGGCCTCTCGCCTATACAGCTAGGGTTACAGTGGGGGGCTAGTCCTCTGGTAACCGTGAGAGTTTGACTTCCCCACTCGCATCTGTATTGCAGCATGCCTTGCCAGACAATAGTAGGTACCATTTTTATGATGGTCTTTGGTATGACCCAACCACGAGTAGAACTCCCGATCTCCCAGTTGAGAGGTGGACACGCTAACCACTAGGCCAACTAACCCTAACCCTCCTGGGGTGTGTTCACTTTACATACTTATTGGTGAGTTACTGTTTAACAGGGTTCCTCCACTCCTGCATCATAAGTAATTCACTTGTTTTCTTGTTGGACTTATTGGAGTTAATACTTTTATCATTATCCATGTTTATTTTTACTATAATTGCTGCATATAGTAGCCCCATTGCACACTGGCTTCCAGTTAAACAGTAACTTGCCCGTAAGTAAAGCAAATGTACCCAAGGAGGCAGTGATGATTTCATTAGTCAACGGCATACCTTGCATTCTATTGGTTGGTGAATTTGGATAGGGTTGTGCCACCAAAATCCGAGAGAGCGCGAGAAATCTGTGAGCAGAAGATTCACGAGTGTACAAAAGCAGTCTGAGAAATTGAAAGATCATCCTCTTGAGTAAAGATAGGAATAAAACTCCATAAGGGACTAACTATGGTTTTAGAAATGGATCTTCAACAAGAACAACTGGTTGTGATGATCAGGTGTCCACATACTTTTGGAATAATGTCAGACTGATATCAGACACTTCTAAAAATGCTATATTTTTATAGACATTTTGACTAGTAAGAGTTGCTGACTGATTTTATTTCATTTCTCTTATGCCTGGCTCAGCCTATACCGACCTCGGCTACTACATCATTAACAAACTGCATCATGTGGACGACTCGGTGGGCAATAAGACCAGGAAGGCTTTTCTCTACCTGGCCGCATTTCCTCTGTTGGATGCCATGGTGAGCAACTTCACTGTCCTTCTTCCATCTCTTATCAAACACTGACAGTTCTCACATTGCTGGCGTTCATGCCACAGACCACCAGAACTGGCTGTATATCGTTTTTTAGGACAGATGGAGTGTGTGTGTGTGTGTGTGTGTGTGTGTGTGTGTGTGTGTGTGTGTGTGTGTGTGTGCAAAAGTGTGTGAGTGCATGTGGAGATGCATTTTTGCTTGCAGTGCCAATCTTCACCACCTGTTCTGATCTGGAGAACCATCAGTATCCCCCTGGTGGTGTCCATGCTGTATAGTTTGTCTCATTTCCAAATAGCACAGTGTCCATAGGGACCTTTTGCAGAAGCTTACTGTTATTCTGGTGCTAAATCTAGAGCAATTTGTTTGAATGACCATGACGTGAGTCCGTGTGTGTGTGTGTTTCCAGGCCTGGACCCATGCTGGAATCCTACTAAAGCACAAGCACAGCTTCCTGGTTGGCTGCGCCTCTATCTCTGATGTCTTAGCACAGGTAAACTATGTCAGGCCATATCACTTACACTCCCTAAGTGCTAATTCAATCAGGATGATTGCAGTGTTAGTTAGTTACTTACTTACTCACTTATTGACTTACCAACCAACCAACCAGTGGTGGGTTTCCCAAAAGCCTCTTAACACCATCTTAAGTAGGAGAGAGAGCATTCATTGTGTTGCTCGCTTGAACATTTAACGATGATCTTTGTGCTGCAATGCTTTTGGGAAACTTAGGTCAGTAAGTTTGGTTTGACTTCATTCATTAACTCTTTTACGGCTTATGGGTTTATTGTTCAGAAGCTGCACTTACTGCTGAATTCTACACTTTTCTCTCTCCAGATTGTTTTTGTGGCGATCTTGCTGCACAGTCATCTGGAGTGTGTGGAGCCATTGTTGATTCCCATCTTGTCTCTGTACATGGGAGCGCTGGTGCGTTTCACCATCGTTGGGCTGGGCTACTACCGAAACATTCACGACAACATCCCGGACTCCAGTGGCCCTGAAGTCGGCGTGTGTACCTCTTCATCTAGTATTACTCAAATACATGGCATAGTATTGTAACTCTCTGGGGTACTTGGCATACAGTATGTACATTAAAAACATTTCTAGTAGTCTATCCACAAGCTATGAAAACAGAAAGTTGCAAGTCAAATTTCCACACGTACCACAATTGGGTAAAGATTCCTATTTCTAATCCTGAGGGCCCCGTTACATATCTTTAGAAGATTTTGTTTTGTTTGGTTTTTTTTTTTTGAGCTGTGTAAACCTAAAAATGTGTAAAATCATTGGTTCTCACAAAGCAGGGATGTAAATGATTGCAGCAGCTACTTTACATGTGATTTTACTAAGCACAATCCTTTCACAGAGCCTGACGTAAATGTTGGGTTCAACTTCCCTTAGTGTGTTCCTCTAATCTTGCATGTGTGTGTGTGTGTGTGTGTGTGTGTGTGTGTGTGTGTGTGTGTGTGTGTGTAGGGAGATGCCACTATTAAAAAGATGCTGAATTTCTGGTGGCCTCTGGCTCTCATCTTAGCCACACAGCGGATCAGCAGACCCATCGTCAACTTGTTTGTTTCCCGTGACCTGAAAGGCACTTCTGCAGCCACTGAGGTCAGTGAGGTCACTGAGGTCACACACTCATGTACACACACATGACGAATATCATGATGATAAACACAGTTCTTGACAATTGAGGAACTGACTTTGGGTGCATGGACCCAAGCTCTTGTCTGTTAGTACTTTATTTACGTTTCAAATGCACATGATACACACCAGTGCCTTCATATGCATCTGCTATATATGAAACACACCATAATTTACAGAGTTGTTACAATAGTTAGACAATATAAAGAAAGCCAGAGGAAAGGAAGAGCTGTCCATGATGCGAGGAAAGAAGTAAACAGAGACGAAGCTGAGTTAGAGGTGCCTGTGTCCAAGGCTGCTGCTAATAAAAAGACAGTTTTGGAAGCTGTAATTTTTTTCATGATGCTTTTTAAGGCGATAATGAGGTAGAAAACATGATCATTTTCCAACCTCCAGGTACTTATCTGTTTTTCTGAGTTCCTGTATCGTAAATACTTGGTATTATTACTACATTTATAGGTATTTTTTTATTCATTTTAAAACTCATACAGTTCAGAGTTAACTGAAGTCATAAGTAATTAAAGTGCTATTCATAACACTGTCTAAATATCCATCTTGAACAGAAGCAAAAACCCTTATTTGATATAATATGCTAAACGAAATTAGCCAAACATTAAAAAGTCGACTGTCATATTGAATACAGTGCCTTGCAAAAGTATTCATCCCCCTTGGTGTTTGTCCTGGTTTGTTGCATCACAAGCTGGAATTAAAATGGATTGTTGGAGGGTTGGCACCATTTGATTTACACAACATGCCTACCACTTTAAAGGTGCACATTGTTTTTTTATTGTGACACAAACAATAATTAAGATGAAAAAACAGACATCTGGAGTGTGCATAAGTATTCACCCCTTTTCGTATGAAACCCCTAAATAAGAGCTGGTCCAACCAATTCACTTCATAAATCACATAATTACTTGATTAAGAGCCACCTGTGTGCAATCAAAGTGTCACATGATCTGTCACATGATGTCTGTATAAATCAACCTGTTTTGGAAGGACCCTGACTCTGCAACACTACTAAGCAAGCAACATGAAAACCAAGGAGCACTCCAAACAGGTCAGAAACAAAGTTGTGGAGAAGTATAGATCAGGGTTGGGTTATAAAAATATCCCAAACTTTGAATATCCCACGGAGCACCATTAAATCCATTATAGCAAAATGGAAAGAATATGTCATCACTACAAACCTGACAAGAGAAGGCCACCCACCAAAACTCACAGACCGGGCAAGGAGGGCATTAATCAGAGCTGCAACAAAGACACCAACGATAATGCTGAGGGAGCTGCAAAGATCCACAGTGGAGATGGGAGTATCTGTTCAAAGGACCACTTTAAGCCATACACTCCACAGAGTGGGGCTTTATGGAAGAGTGGCCAGAAAAAGCCATTGCTTAAAAAAAATCACATTTGGAGTTTGCCCAACAGTATGTGGCAGACTCCCCAAACACACAGAAGATTCTCTGGTCAAATGAGACAAAAATTGAACTTTTTGGACATCATGGGAAATGCCATGTGTGGTGCAAACCCAACACCCTGAGAACACCATCCCTACAATGAAGCATGGTGGTGGCAGCATCATGCTGTGGGGACATTTTTCACCTGCAGGGACAGGAAAGCTGGTCAGGACTGAAGGAAAGATGGATGGCACTAAATACAGGGCAGTTCTGGAGGAAAACCTGTTTCAGTCAGCCAGAGGTTTGAGACTGGGACGAAGGTTCATGGTCTAGCAGGACAATGACCCTAAACATACTGCTCAAGCTACACTGGAGTGGTTTAAAGGGAAACATTTAAATGTTTTGGAATGGCCTAATCAAAGCCCAGACCTCAATCCAATTGAGAATCTGTGGCATAACTTGAAGTTTGCTGTACAGCAACGAAATCCATCTAACTTGTAGGAGTTGGAGCAGTTTTGCCTTGAGGAATGGGCAAAAATCCCAGTGGCTAGATGTGCTAAGCTAATAGAGACATACCCCAAGAGACTTGCAGCTGTAACTGTAGCAAAAGGTGGCTCTATAAAGTATTTACCTTTTTTTGGGGGGGGGAGATACCTATGCATAGGGGAATACCTATGCACACTCCAGATTTCTGTTTTTTTTTCATCTTAATTATTGTTTGTGTCACAATAAAACAACAATGTGCACCTTTAAAGTGGTAGGCATGTTGTGTAAATCAAATGGTGCTAACCCTCCAAAAATCCATTTTAATTCCAGCTTGTAATGCAACAAAACAGGACAAACACCAAGGGGGGGTGGGGTGGGTGAATACTTTTGCAAGGCACGGTAAACTAGCATGTTTTAATGTTGACATGAAATTATAGGGGAGAGCGGGGAAATTTGGGATGAGGGAGACTTGGAACATTTTGTATTCCCATAAATTAATTTCAACCAATCAGGTTTTAGATGACATCAGAAGTTAAAGGTTGACCCTTAGAGTAACCTACTTCCTTTGGAGCCATGAAGCTGGACAATGCAGTAAGGTTTGTGCAGTTCAATATTTTATCAACCAAAACTTGTATTTTCTACTTCGCCTCCACCTCCATTGTATGGTGTAATGTACGCTGATGAATTCTGAATTTCAGAATTTATCCATTTTAAAAGTTATGATGTTGATAAAAAAAAAATAGGCTTACTTGGACGCAACCATTTGCACTGAAATTGGATCTCCACCTGCGATGTTACCAGCACTGTAGAACACCTTTTCCCTTCATTACACAAAGCCATCAAATAAAGGCTTCTAATTCTTAAAAAAAAAATCACCAGGCGCCACTGTGCTCTCCATCTCTCTCTCTCTCTCTCTCTCTCTCTCATATATATATATATGTGTGTGTGTGTGTGTTCACTGCTTCAGATGGGTTGAATACAGAGAAAGAACTTCACTGTGCTGTCATGTATATATGACAAATAATGTCTTCTAATTCTCAAAATCTAATCAGAAATTTTCTGCAACTGGGTGATTTTTACTGGCAACAAAATATGCAGAT
The DNA here is from genome assembly GCF_027579695.1 of Neoarius graeffei. NCBI lineage: Eukaryota > Metazoa > Chordata > Actinopteri > Siluriformes > Ariidae > Neoarius > Neoarius graeffei. The sequence continues at coordinate 44,701,780 of NC_083569.1, forward strand.
CAACAGACTTCACTTTTATGAAGTTTAAATTTCACTCGGCTAGATAATGCATAGGCAGTACTGACACAGATACTAGTAAACAATCCAGTTGCCATAGCAACGTGATTCTTGCCATCTAAAAAGATCGCTTTTCTCAGTAAATAAAAATATTTATTTTTTTAATATCCTTTCTATGCCAGAGTTTCTTGTCTCTCTTGTTACTCAACTGAAGCACGAATGAGCTCATAAATAGCTACATGTGAGCCTCTATTTCACAAAGCTTCTAATTCACAAGTAGCATTAAGACAGTAAATCTCATTACATATATATTGTGATTAGAGACATTATTTGCTATTTTATAGATATCACGTATACTGCTCTACTTATTAGGATGCAGTGCTGCAGCACAGCAACCTATGGGCTCCCCTAGGGGAGCCCATAGGTTGCAGTGCAAAGCACTGCAACTATTGTTCTTCTACGTATTTCTTCTCTTCTTCTTCTTCTTCCTACGCAAATTTTGATTTCGAATAACTCAATAACCGTACGTCGCACACAGACAAACAATATATCAAAACGTGCGGCTCGATCGGACTCGCTATGCTATTACTTTTCTCTACAGAATACGATTTTTTCGCGACATAGTCGCGAAAAAATTGTCGAAAAAAACCCCATTCATTTCTATGGAATTAATTGAAAAAAAAGCACTTTTTCAACGTTTTTCAAATGTCCGCTGCTCTGGCATGCTTTAACCTAGAGACGTGATTCAAACTCTAAAACACAGGAAAACTTCTCCTCTGTGGATCTGGCATTCAACTTTTCTGCTAGGTTCTACACTTTCGGATCAGTCCCGGCTCAACCGCCATGTGGGTTCTGGGAGAAAATCCGGCATTTGAATGGGTGTCTATTGCGTTACACACCAGTGAAGCTCGTTAACTTAGAGTGGAGAGAGGTTGAAAATAAAGCTCAAACTTTCTCGCTTAAACTGTGTTTTCAGCCACAAATTTCACTCTACAGACATGATTTTCTCAAAAGTAGTAGTAAAACTTGTCCTGATTCACACAATGTGTCTACCTAAACGATAGGATTTACAGTTTTTGAATGACAAGCGTCAAACTGAGGACAGGGCAGCTGACAGGCCTCATTGACACCCATTATAAACGTGAGAGAAAAGTCACTCGTTTTTAAATCGCTCTAGTGTCGTTATTTTTAACACTACAGACAAAAAAATACATCATTTTATTCAGGAGACCCTTCTAGCGCTCACTGTGAAAGAATTTTGTGAATAGCTGCTTCCGTTGTCGAGTTATTTGTCATTGTTCGAGGCCTGGTCCTTCATAAAAAACAGTAGAAAACTCCAGCCCTTGTGTGTCTTAGCTCATTGACACCCATTATAAACGTGACAGAAAAGTCAGTCATTTTTAAGTCGGTCTACTGTCCTCATTTTTAAGACTACAGACAAAAAATTACATCAGTTTATTCAGGAGACCCTTCTAGCGCTCACTGTGAAAGAATTTTGTGAATAGCTGCTTCCGTTGTCGAGTTATTTGTCATTGTTCGAGGCCTGGTCCTTCGTAAAACACAGCACAAAATTCAAGACCTTGTGTGTCTTAGCTCATTGACACCCATTATAAACGTGACAGAAAAGTCAGTCATTTTTAAGTCGGTCTACTGTCCTCATTTTTAAGACTACAGACAAAAAATTACATCAGTTTATTCAGGAGACCCTTCTAGCGCTCACCGTGAAAGAATTTTGTGAATAGCTGCTTTCGGTGTCGAGTTATTTGTCATTGTTCGAGGCCTGATCCTAAGCAAAAATCAGCCAAAAATTGACAAGATTATGTGTCACTCTGTGCTTTCTCAGGCCCGTCGCCATGCCGACTGGGAGCAGTGAGTGACGGGGGGGGGCTGCTGTCTCAAGCACACACATAATCATTGCATTGAAACATCATTGCAGGTCACACATTCACGGCCAGCAAACATGCGTGACCGAATTGCTTCGCGCACTGCATCCTCTCACAATTTCCCCCGGGGAATTGTCCGGTCTAGTTTTATATCCTATAATCATTCATTTGGATTACAGTGCCCTGCAAAAGTATTCATCCCCCTTGGTGTTTGTCCTGTTTTGTTGCATTACAAGCTGGAATTTAAATGGATTTTTGGAGGGTTAGCACCATTTGATTTACACAACATGCCTACCACTTTAAAGGTGCAAACTGTTGTTTTATTGTGACACAAACAATAATTAAGATGAAAAAACAGAAATCTGGAGTGTGCGTAAGTATTCAACAGTTCAGTCTTGGGGTGTCTCTCTAGCTCAAAGTCAGACACACCTTTGTAGACAACCTTTCGCCATCCTGGTCTGTTGTGGGCAAGGCCCTCCCAGTTGTCTACACTGATGTGACATGACTTTAAGGAGGCTTTAAGATTATCCTTAAAGCATTTTCTCTGACCCCCTCGTGCCCTTCTTCCTGAGCCAAGTTGACTGTAGGGGACTTGTTTTGGGAGACGGGAATCTTCCATTCTAAGGATGTGTCCCAACCATCAGAGTTGATTTTGTATTACCATACCCTCAGTGTTAGTTGGCCTCCTTCAAGATGCTGCAATTCATTCATCGATCCTACCAAGTGACGCCTAGGATACGGTGGAGGCAGCACTGGTGGTACTTTTCCAGTGCTTTGAGGTATCGTCTATATGTGGTCCAGGACTCCGAGCCATACAAGAGAGATGGCAAAACAACTGCTTTACATACCAATATTTTGGTATCAGTTCTTACAACCCCGATTCCAAAAAAGTTGGGACAAAGTACAAATTGTAAATAAAAACGGAAGGCAGTGATGTGGAAGTTTCAAAATTCCATATTTTATTCAGAATAGAACATAGATGACATGTCAAATGTTTAAACTGAGAAAATGTATCATTTAAAGAGAAAAATTAGGCTATTTTAAATTTCATGACAACAACACATCTCAAAAAAGTTGGGACAAGGCCATGTTTACCACTGTGAGACATCCCCTTTTCTCTTTACAACAGTCTGTAAACGTCTGGGGACTGAGGAGACAAGTTGCTCAAGTTTAGGGATAGGAATGTTAACCCATTCTTGTCTAATGTAGGATTCTAGTTGCTCAACTGTCTTATGTCTTTTTTTGTCGTATCTTCCGTTTTATGATGCGCCAAATGTTTTCTATGGGTGAAAGATCTGGACTGCAGGCTGGCCAGTTCAGTACCCGGACCCTTCTTCTACGCAGCCATGATGCTGTAATTGATGCAGTATGTGGTTTGGCATTGTCATGTTGGAAAATGCAAGGTCTTCCCTGAAAGAGACATCGTCTGGATGGGAGCATATGTTGCTCTAGAACCTGGATATACCTTTCAGCATTGATGGTGTCTTTCCAGATGTGTAAGCTGCCCATGCCACACGCACTAATGCAACCCCATACCATCAGAGATGCAGCCTTCTGAACTGAGCGCTGATAACAACTTGGGTCGTCCTTCTCCTCTTTAGTCCGAATGACACGGCGTCCCTGATTTCCATAAAGAACTTCAAATTTTGATTCGTCTGACCACAGAACAGTTTTCCACTTTGCCACAGTCCATTTTAAATGAGCCTTGGCCCAGAGAAGACGTCTGCGCTTCTGGATCATGTTTAGATAGGGCTTCTTCTTTGAACTATCGAGTTTTAGCTGGCAACGGCGGATGGCACAGTGAATTGTGTTCACAGATAATGTTCTCTGGAAATACTCCTGAGCCCATTTTGTGATTTCCAATACAGAAGCATGCCTGTATGTGATGCAGTGCCGTCTAAGGGCCCGAAGATCACGGGCACCCAGTATGGTTTTCCGGCCTTGACCCTTACGCACAGAGATTCTTCCAGATTCTCTGAATCTTTTGATGATATTATGCTGTAGATGATGATATGTTCAAACTCTTTGCAATTTTACACTGTCAAACTCCTTTCTGATATTGCTCCACTATTTGTCGGCGCAGAATTAGGGGGATTGGTGATCCTCTTCCCATCTTTACTTCTGAGAGCCGCTGCCACTCCAAGATGCTCTTTTTATACCCAGTCATGTTAATGACCTATTGCCAATTGACCTAATGAGTTGCAATTTGGTCCTCCAGCTGTTCCTTTTTTGTACCTTTAACTTTTCCAGCCTCTTATTGCCCCTGTCCCAACTTTTTTGAGATGTGTTGCTGTCATGAAATTTCAAATGAGCCAATATTTGGCATGACATTTCAAAATGTCTCACTTTCGACATTTGATATGTTGTCTATATTCTATTGTGAATACAATATCAGTTTTTGAGATTTGTAAATTATTGCATTCCGTTTTTATTTACAATTTGTACTTTGTCCCAACTTTTTTGGAATCGGGGTTGTATGCCTTTCTCCTCAAATACTCTCTCATGCATTCAACCAAAGGCAGAACTCGCAGCTTGAATCCAGGGTTGGATTTACTGTCAAACAATTTCAGTTTCCATACAGGCATCAAACTTTATGGAGTATTTCGTGAGGCACAGGGAGACTGTAGGTTTAACTGTGTGTGTGTGTGCACATAATGTTGATTGTACTTCTCATTTTACATTGACGTTGTCCTAAGACTCCTGTTCTCAAGTGCCAGTGCATTTATGATGTTTGATAGCAGCTGAATGATATTAAAGATTTTATTTCTCTATTACAGCTCCGTAATTACCATGTAACACTGGTGACCCGAGTTATTATGTTAAACGGAATAAGAATTTTTATTTGCAGGCATTGTAATTATAAAAATAACTATCCCAAAATGTTCCAGAGTTTAGAAAAGGGGGACGCATTTCTGATTTGTGGTATTTGCAATATCTGCCTTTTGGTCAAGACTTTTTATGACATAGCCATTATGCAGGATATTCCTTTGCTCAATCAAAATGGTTCTGATACACTGTCTGCACTTCTTCTTTCCCTTTGTTTGCCTATGCTTGTGGAAATTGCATTTAATTACATTTAATTCTGATTACTTGCTGCACAAGAGCTGCGGACTGCTTTAAAAAAAAAACAAGCAAAAAAAATTAATCCTTTTCCAATTTTTACACACAACCTTATTACAGACCTGGTGTAAAAGTGGTGACACTGGCAACCCTGAGGTTTGTTAGCTTGCTTGCTGAATTATGACCCATTGTGGCATTATTAGGTGTCTTATTAAGAGCATTTCTTTGTATGTATTCATTTCTAGGCAGTTGCAGTTTTGACAGCCACGTATCCTGTGGGTCACATGCCATATGGGTGGCTGACTGAGCTCCGTGTTATCTACCCTGCCTTCGACAAGGTAAGGTAAACCAAAAGATATACAGTACCATTGCATTAATGGTATTTAGCAGACGTTCTTATCCAGAGCAACGTACAACATACCCAGAGCAGCCTGGGGAATAGTTGGGGGTTAGGTGCCTTCCTCAAGGGCACTTTAGCCATTCCTGCTGGTCCAGGGAATCAAACCAGCGACCTTTTGGTCCCAAAGCTGCTTCTCTAACCATTAGGCCATGGCTTCCCCAGTCATATATGGTGATATATTATGACATAGTGATACAGTAGTCAAGTTAAGTTTATTTGTATCGCGCTTTTAACAACAAACATTGTTGCAAAGCAGCTTTACAGAAAATTAAGGACTTTAAACATGAGCTAATTTGATCCCTAATTTATCCGCAATAAGCAAGCCTGTGGTGATGGTGGTAAGGGAAAACTCCCTCAGACAACATGAGGAAGAAACCTTGAGAGGAACCAGACTCAAAAGGGAGCCCATCCTCATTTGGGTGAAGACAGATAGCATGATTATAAATAACTCACTTCTATAACTATCCTATAGAGTCACAAAGTATAACTGTGAAACCAGGAAATTCATTATAGTTTTAGCATGAAGTCTGTTTTGTTGAATTTATAAGCTGCTCATTGATGGAAACTTGAGTGCAAAACTGTTCATGACAACTGCAGTCCTAAAGTTATCATGTCAACTGTAGTCTTCAGCCGTAGATGCATTACTGTAAGTGTCCAGAGCCATCTTACAAGTGCGACTTTCGACTGTCCATATGGGGCCGTGCTCCACGGGAGCAATGTGATGAGATTCCAGCCAGACGTAAGGCATCAGGATGGATCAGGCAGGGCCAAAGAGCAGAAGAGGTCAGCATCACTGGTGTCTCAGGATCGACATGTAGCTTGACAGAGAGAGACAGACAGAGGGAAGAGATAGGGGGGAGAGAGAGAGAGAGAGAACACAGGTTGTTAGGTATGCCCAATGTCACCTAATGAGTAAGAACAGTATACACTAACTATGACAGTGTAACTAAAAGGGGAGAGCCAGAAGGTAACACAGATGTGAGGGAGCCCTGGGATATAAAGCGGCAGCCACTCCACCATCACCAAACCCAAGTAAATGTGTGAGAGTGGGGGACTGACAGCATCCATACATCCCTGTTTACCAAAACATTCTATGCCTGAGGACCCTCCAGATCTACTCCTTTACCTAATAAAAAAAAAAACTATCAACAAAAGGCTTGACTAAACAGATATGTTTTCAGCCTAGACTTAAACACTGAGACTGTGTCTGAGTCCCGAACACTCCTTGGAAGGCTATTCCATAACTGTGGGGCTTTGTAAGAAAAGGCTCTGCCCCCTGATGTAGCCTTCACTATATGAGGTACCAGCAGATAGCCTGCACCTTTTGATCTAAGTAGGCATGGCGGGTCATAGAGGAGCAGAAGTTTGCTCGGGTACTGTGGCGCAAGATCATTCAGTGCTTTAAAGGTCATTAGCAGTATTTTATAGTCAATGTGAAATTTGATTGGGAGCCAATGCACTGTGGATAAGACAGGGATGATATGGTCATATCTTCTAGTTCTAGTAAGGACTCTTGCTGCTGCATTTTGAACTAACTGGAGCTTGTTTATGAACTTATTGGAACATCCAGACAGTAAGGCATTACAATAATCCAACCTAGAGGTAACAAAAGCATGAACTAGTTTTTCTGCGTCATGTAGTGACGTTAAATTTCTTATCTTAGCAATATTTCTAAGATGAAAGAAAGCTATCCAGGTAATGTTATCAATATGAGTTTCGAATGAAAGACTGGAGTCAGTAATCACCCCGAGGTCTTTTACGGCTGCACGTGAAGAACAGAAAGGCCATCCAGAGTTACTGTGTAATCAGAAAGCCTACTTCAAGTTCACTTTATTGTCAATAATGCCATATGTGCAGGACATACACAGAATTGAAATTCTGTTTCCCTCTTATCTGCGGTGCAAACAGTAATAAACATGAAATATAAAATATAGGTACAAGATATAAACTTTAAAAAGAGGAAGAAAAAAACCGGGGGGGGGGGGGGGGTATTTACACACACAAGCTAAAGCTATCTAAGAAAGACAGTGGCAATTCAGAAAGTGCAAATGTGGCAGTGTGAACAGAATTAACGGTATAAATTTAAATGTGACGAATGACAATATAAACAGAATGAACAATGTAAATGGGAACAGCAGTCTGACAGTATAGTAATTATCAGTATAAATAAATATGGCAGTATGAGCAGAATTTTCAGTGTAAGTATAAATATGGCAGATATGTATAAAGTGTAAACAGTGTTCTAAACAGTTTTTATATAGTGCAATTAACTTTAAAAAAAACGTGTAGACAGTATTGTAAACAGTTTTAACATAGTGCAATTGAATTCCGTTACAGTTCGTTAAAGTGGCTGGTGACATTTGGTTTGTGTATTAAGGGAAGGGGGTACTGGCCTGGGAGGGAGTTCGGCTTGGTGGATGAAGCTGTCTCTCAGTCTGCTGGTTCTCGCCCGGAGGCTTCTCATTCTCCTCCCAGAAGGCAGGAGGCTGAAGAAGTGGTGGTTGGGATGGGTGGAGTCGCCCGCAATGCTGAGTGCTCTGCGGGCCAGGCGTGTCTTGTAAATATCCTGAAGGGAGGGTAGGGGGACACTGATGATCTTCTCAGCTGCTCTCACTATGCACTGCAGGGTCTTCCGGCAGGATGCAGTACAGCCGCCGTACCACACAGTGATGCAGCTGGTCAGGATGCTCTCGATGGTTCCACGGTAGAAGGTCTGCATGATAGTGGCTGGTGCTCTAGCCCTTTTCAGTCTGCGGAGGAAGTAGAGGCGCTGCTGAGCTTTCCTGGCCAGCGATGCAGTGTTGCTGCTCCAGGAGAGATCCTCGGTGAGGTACACACCCAGGAACTTGGTGCTGCTCACTCTCTCCACAGCGGCACCATTGATGGTCAGTGGAGGATGCTGGGTGGAGGCTCTCCGGAAGTCGACAACCATCTCCTTCGTCTTCTCCACATTAAGAGAGAGATTGTTGTCTCTGCACCACGCGGCCAGTTGGCTCAACTCGTCCCTGTAGTATGACTCATCATTGTTGTTAATGAGTCCCACCACAGTCGTGTCATCCGCAAACTTGATGAAGAGGTTGCTGTTGTGTGTTGGTGTGCAGTCATGGGTCAGCAGGGTGAAGAGAAGGGGGCTGAGCACACATCCTTGAGGGGCCCCTGTGTTCAGTATGATGGTGCTGGATGTGTTGCTGCCGACCCGGACTGCCTGTGGTCTTCCGGTCAGGAAGTCCAGCAACCAGTTGCAGAGGGATGTGTTTAGTCCTAGACAGTCCAGTTTCTGAATCAGCTGCTGGGGGATGATTGTGTTAAATGCTGAACTAAAGTCTAAGAACAGCATCCGCATGTAAGAGTCCTTAGTGTCCAGGTGAGTGAGAGCTGAGTGAAGAGCGGTGGAGATTACATCATCAGTGGACCTATTGGCTCGATATGCAAATTGGTACGGGTCCATGGAGGGAGGGAGGATGGATTTGATGTGCTGCATGACTAACCGCTCGAAGCACTTCATAATGATGGGGGTCAGTGCCACAGGGCGGTAGTCGTTGAAGCAGGATGGAGAGGCCTTCTTTGGAACAGGGATGATGCTAGTGCTCTTGAAGCAGGTGGGGACAACAGCTTGGCTCAGGGAGGTGTTGAAGATGTCTGTGAGCACTTCTGTGAGCTACTCTGCACAGTCCTTTAGCACACGACCTGGAATGTTGTCAGGTCCTACAGCTTTCCGGGTGTTGATCCTGGAGAGGGATCTCCTCACACTGGCTGGAGACAGAAACAGCACCTGGTCATCTGGAAGGGGTGGTGTCTTCTGTGCAGGCATGCTGTTGTTGGCTTCAAACCGTCCAAAGAAGTTGTTTAGACTGTTCAGCAGAGTGATGTCCTAGTCACAGGTCTGTGGTTAAGGTTTATAGTCTGTGATGGTCTGTATCCCCTGCCACAGGCTCCTTGTGTCTCTGCTGTCAGTGAAATGATGGGCTATCCTGCTACTGTACTGCTTCTTTGCTAGTCTGATGCCACGGGACAAGTTGGCTCTTGCTGATCTCAGACCAGCCTTATCACCTGCTCTGAAAGCAGCATTCCGGGCTTTCAGTAACCGATAGACTTCCCCTGTCAGCCATGGTTTCTGGTTGGCCTGTACTGTGATGGTCTTAGTGTCCGTGACATCATCAGTGCATTTACTAATGTAGGCTGTAACAGTGTCTGAATATTCCTGGATGTTGATCTGGTGGTTGTAAGTGGCTGCCTGCTTAAACATGTCCCAGTCTGTGATGTTAAAGCAGTCCTGAAGTGCTGAGGAAGCACCCTCTGGCCACACCCGTACCTGCTTCTGGACCAGTCTGGTCACTTTGACCTTCGGCCTGTATGCTGGCATTAGCATAACAGTGATGTGGTCTGAAGCACTGAGATGGGGGAGGGGGGAGGCCTTGTATGCTCTTCTCAGTGTAGTGTAAACCTGGTCCAGTGTGTTGTTTCCCCGTGTTGCAAAGTCAATGTGTTGATGTAACTGAGGAAACACTGTTTTGAGATTTGCGTGGTTGAAATCCCCAGCTATGATGAGAAGTCCCTCTGGATGGGCTGTCTGTTGGTCGCTGATGGCACAGTACAGTTCACTCAGTGCCTTGTCCCTATCGTTGTTGTTGCAGCTGGGAGCAATGTAAACTGCAACAAGCAGGATGGCAGAAAACTCCCTCGGTAGATAGAAGGGCCGGCATTTGATGATCATAAACTCCACAAGGGGTGAACAGTGTCTGCAAACTACCACAGCGTCCTGACACCAAGCATCCCTGACGTAAACACAGACCCCCCCCCGCCGCGGGTCTTACCTCCTTCAATGAGGGCTCTGTCTGCTCGATAGCATGTTAGCCGGTCGAGCTGGATGGCGGAGTCCGGTATGCTGTCGTTGAGCCATGTTTCTGTGAACACAAAAACACATCACTCTCTCACAGCCTGCTGGATCGCTCTCAAAAGGTGAATATAATCCAGTTTGTTATCCAAGGAGCGTACATTGGCGAGTACGATGGACGGTATAGCCAGCTTGTGTGGATTAGCCATTAGCCTGGCCCGGATACCCCCGCACTTTCCCCGCTTCTGCTTCCTCTCGCACCGCCTACGCCGCTTCCTCTGCGGGTGTGCAGCAGTAGTGGGGGTCGATGTCAAAGCGGGCCGCCGGAGTAGGCCGAGGTCATGTAGCTCCTTAGCGTGTGCCAGGTTTAACTTACAGAAGAAAGTGTTGCCAATGTCAAAAAGAGTCCCACGGCTGTATGTGCGCCTCGGGACGGACAAACGCAACTTCTAGCTGCATGTGGTCATTTCACACAAGTCCTAAAAGTAGATAAAGAGAACCCAGTTAAACAAATGAGACAAAAATATTATACTTGGTCATTTATTTATTGAGGAAAATGATCCAATATTACATACCTGTGAGTGGCAAAAGTATGTGAACCTCTAGGATTAGCAGTTAATTTGAAAGTGAAATTAGAGTCAGGTGTTTTCAATCAATGAGATGACAATCAGGTGTGAATGGGCACCCTGTTTTATTTAAAGAACAGGGATCTATCATGGTATCATGGTTTGGGCTTGTTTTGCTGCATCTGGGCCAGGACGGCTTGCCATCATTGATGGAACAATGAATTCTGAATTATACCAGCGAATTCTAAAGGAAAATGCCAGGACATCTGTCCATGAACTGAATCTGAAGAGAAGGTGGGTCATGCAGCAAGACAACGACCCTAAGCACACAAGTCGTTCTACCAAAGAATGGTTAAAGAAGAATAGTTAACATTTTGGAATGGCCAAGTCAAAGTCCTGACCTTAATCCAATCGAAATGTTGTGGAAGGACCTGAAGTGAGCAGGTCATGTGAGGAAACCCACCAACATCCCAGAGTTGAAGCTGTTTTGTATGGAGGAACGGGCTAAAATTCCTCCAAGCCGGTGTGCAGGACTGATCAACAGTTACCTCAAACGTTTAGTTACAGTTATTGCTGCACAAGGGGGTCACACCAGATACTGAAAGCAAAGGTTCACATACTTTTGCTACTCACAGATATGTAATATTGGATCATTTTCCTCAATAAATAAATGACCAAGTATCATATTTTTGTCTCATTTGTTTAACTGGGTTCTCTTTATCTACTTTTAGGACTTGTGTGAAAATCTGATGATGTTTTAGGTCATATTTATGCAGAAATATAGACAATTCTAAAGGGTTCACAAACTTTCAAGCACCACTGTATATTACTGTTCAGACATATTTTGCATAAGATGAGATAATGATCTGAGGTAGATTCAGACTGTGGAAGTGTGACTATATTTTCTATATTTAACCCAAATGTTAGTATTAGATCAAGAGTATGACCACCATTATGAGTCGGTCCTATGACATTCTGATGAACCCGTACTGAATGGACAAGAATGCTGTTTTCAAAAGGATGTTCTGGGTTATCGACGTGAATATTAAAGTCTCCAACAATTAAAGTTTTGTCAAAGGAAATAACCAAGTCTGAGATGAAATCCGCAAATTCAGAAAGAAACTCAGAATATGGCCCCAGGGGCCTGTAAATAATAAGTAATAGAATTGACTGAGTTGACTTATTTTTTGAGGCTACATATGTTATGTTAGTATGAAGAACTAATACAGTATATAAATATAAATACAGTATATACTGTGTTTATACAGTGTGTGTGTGTGTGTGTGTGTGTGTGTATATATATATATATATATATATATATATATATATATATATATATATATATATATACATTACCAGTCTTCAGTATTGTTCTACAATGTAGAAAATAGTCAAAATACAGAAAAACTTATGAATGAGTAGGTGTGTCCAAACTTTTGACCGGTACTGTATAACCATATAAATTAGTACTCCTGTTGTGCACAATACTTATTAGCCACCATGCTGTGCGTGCATAAAGGTTCCAAACTAAAGCACCAGTTTAGCATTTGAGTAGGTGGAGAAATTCATTCCAGTGACAATATCCACCTCCAAAAACACCTGTTTACCATGACAAATATGTGTGTGAAGTGTAATTTTCCCAGCCTCCACTTCTACTGCTTTTGTAGGCACCAGCATGTCTATGGAGTATATTATTTATGGATAAACAGAACAGAGAAGACATTGGATTAGGAATTAAGATAAAGAAAACACATTCTGGCGTATATGATTGTTATCTTCAACTGATCTTTGTGCTACACTTCTGAGTGACTGATTTACTGCACCTGCATCATCCTGCCTCAGCAAACTCACACACACAACATGTCACAGGCAAAGAAGGATCATTAAACCAGGGTTCATATCCTAACTTGTGCCTGTATGAATGTATAAATGATGATTTTGATAAATGACTTTCTTCTCTCTCTTCTAGAACAACCCAAGCAATAAGTTGGCAAACTGTGGTACGACGGTCACTAAGTCGTACATCAAGCGTTTCACGTTTGTCTGTATGGCTCTGTCAATCACAGTAAGTGCTGCTCTTCGTCTTCTTCATCTCTACCTCCTGCTCATCCTTATCGTAGCTTCTGTGTGAATCTGATATTAAAGTCAGAATGCTGCCATTGTAAATTACTTCTGCAGTAAAAATTTCTGGATTGGGCTTATTCACACACACTGCACCTGCTCGTAACCCAGAAATATAGCCAGTGAAACACTATACCTTTTTAAAGAAAAAAAAAAACACTTTCTTTACATTACTGACTTGAATCCAGTCCAGTTGTATCATTTTCCAGCCTCTACTGCTACTGGTTTTATAGCAGTGGCGGCTGGTAGTCTTTCAAACAGGGGAGGCTGGTCGGTTACGATATTTCCAGATTTTAAAAGAAAAAAGAAAAAACACATCAATTTTGCCCATACTCTTGCCTCTGATCTGGCTGATTGTTGGCAGGGTCACAAACTGTGAAATAACAGGTTCTTTTGGCCCATTAGCCTACTGTCCAATATACATGATGGTGGTGTTGGGGGGGGTATATTTTAACATTTTATATTTTAAAATTGTGGCATGTTGTTTAAAAATTGATCATTATTGAAAGCAGCTCTTTGTCAGGAACCTCAGCAGTAACAGCAGAGTGTTCTGGAATAGGCACAAGCACTGACCTTGGGGAGCCAAACATAGAGCTGGGTGCCACACATTTCATTCAATGACACGTGCCCTATATTTTACTTATTTTGACTGAGAAATGTTTTATTGACAATTTTGATAACCCTTCACTTTTAATCCAGGTCTGTAGTGTGAAATGTTCTCGGCTGTGTTTTTGTTTAAAAATGTTTTCGAAATTGTAGCTGTGTTTAATTCATATCCAGAGAAATATATATTCCAATATAATATACTCAGCATAAACATTTTAAATAGATTCTATATTTTTGGTCCATCCATGACATATTACTAAAGTAGCCTATTTACTGTTGTTGATGTGGGTCACTTGCTGTTAGCCAATTCACTTTCTCGTATCAGGAGAGCTGAAAGGAACGAGTATTATTCCCTATCTTTTTCACCAAGTCAATTTGAGGCATTGGTCTACCCTGCTCTTTAATTTTAATTTTTTCCTCGAAAGGAAGACTGGCAAATGGCTTCGCCAAAATTAAATCAGCAATGCTTGGCATCCGTGCGCAGCTTTCTTGCTAGCTGACTAGCCCCCTCAAGTTCAAGTTCAGTCACTCAAATAAACGACATTTCTGGAACTAAGATAGCAAACTCGACAACACTATATTTACACTTTATTTACAATGAAAATATATACAAACTAAAAAAGCTGGTAGAAACCGTATGTAATGAATGAAATCGAAATGTAAGCTGATCTCTTACAATACACCACACCACTCGCGAATCCGCATGGGACCGAACTGAAATTCACCGCTGCCTGTCTATATTTGAAACGAGCTGTCAATCAAAGAAAATATCCGGCCGCTTTCACCAATCACCAGTCTCCTTGCGGAAAGCTTTGTCATGTCCCTCCCACTGTGAGGCTGGGAGTCCGGTGGGCGGGCGTTTTCGCAGTATTTGTCCAATAACCGTCTTGCATTTTGATATTGAAACGCGCATAGCTCCCAAATGCCATTGAAGTCCACTGAGGCTGGGAGTCCGGTGGGCGGGCGTTTTCGCAGTATTTGTCCAATAATCGTCTTGCATTTTGAGATTGAAAAGCGCATAGCTCCCAAATGCCATTGAAGTCCACTGAGGCTGGGCTGCATCACGCTGTCACGAGGGGGAAAAACTCACGCACACATTAGGCGAACTGGGGAAAGTTATAACGGAATGATTTTGCACTGTAGTTGGGTTGAGCACATATATTTCTATGATTCTGGATCTGAAATAGCAATGTTATAAGGTCGGCTATAACATAAGCCTAGCGCAATTCATCCTACACGATGTTCGTCATTTTTAGAGGAGGCTGAGCCTCCCTCGTTGTCTTAGAGCAATCGCCCGTGTTTTATAGGCACCAGTATGTCTACTGGTCTCCACTGCCATTTGACAGAGTGTAATATCTACGAATAAACAAAATAGAGGAGACTGGAAATAGGATAGAGGCCTTTAGGAAAGACATCCTGATGTTTATGATTATCTTCTACTGGTCAGTTCTGCTATTTTATTTACTTTGCTTCAGCATAAGCAGAAACACAACATGTCACAAGCCAGAAAGGACATTTAAGCAATATCATATGAGCCCAAGTGTAGTTATACTGAATACCAGTATGGCTGGAGCTAAGCACAGTATAAGCACACAATTGCGAGTGCAATATTGCTTTTATATTATATGGACACGAGTGTTTTACTGGGAAATACGCCACTAGTATTTTTCATACAGGCTACATCCAGGACATGGAGAACCAAAACCGTGACATAAATCTCAATATGTCACTCGTGAAGACCTCAATGAATTGTTTTGATAAATTCGGGTACTTTTTGTTTCTGAATGCGTCAATATAATAAAAAGAAAATCACGTTAGTTTGAAGATATGAAGTTTATCTTCTTGTGTTGAAAAACTTGCATTTTTCATACAAAATACGTCACAGATCTGAGTGACATATTTCAATAATATTGGCTGGCGTTGAGTGGTCTATCAGATATATTCCATTGCGGTAGCATGATATTGAACAAGTCGAAGACAAGTTCAACATCATGCTCGCTGAAGGGACTATATCTGATATACCACGAAAAAAAGCCAGCCAATATTATTATTATTATTATTATTATTATTATTATATACACACACTCTCTTTTCCAGTTTTTCGATGTCTGTTGATATGTTTTTCTCTTGTAAACAGAGGGGAACCGTCAGGGCCTTCTAGACCTTCAGAGAAGGCCCAAACATATCAGCATTTCAAATGTTATATTTAATTGCTTTCATTCTTTCATAATTTCATTATAATTATTCTCTTCTAATTCTAATTTGGCCTCATTTTCTATCAAATTTGCTTCATAAATGAAAGGGGTACTGTCCTGAAAACATTAAAATCGAGTTATCCAATGAGATTTTTTTGTTTGTTGTCTCTAGGATGAGAAGAGTTTAGAGGTGCCTCACTCATTGGTTAGGACTCCATTGCTGGGACAGAAGGCCATGGCAGTGTATGTTTATGTAGGAAGTGACAGATGAATTAACCAATCAGATTTTGATTTATAGTGGGAGGGACCAAAAATTTATCACCCTCAGCCTACTCGAAGGGCAACGCTAGCTTAACCACGAATTGGCGCCGTCAGCGCAGCAGTGAAGTCACCTTCCAGCCGGTGTAGCATTCATCAGTAGCGTTAGCGAACGCTAATAAAGCGGTCAACCCAGTGCTATCGAGAGCAAGTAGCACAGGCTAATGACTGAGAAACTAAAATTTCTGTCTCCAGACTCTTCTTCCATGCACACTCGCCACAGTATTTTTCACTCAGACTTAAGTATTCATTTCCCTCTGTAATTTACTTAGTTACTTTTAAAATCAATATTGACAGCTACACACAACGGCGCAACCTGGCAGCCTGCCGCTAATCCCTTGCAAAATCCTTTGCCTTGCTGCTTTTTTGGTGTCTGGCTAAGTTTTAGCTGAGCTGAAGTCCCAGCTCTAATAGTAATGGTTCACCACTGCTTGTAAATATGCGTGAAGAATATCTAATGAAGTTTTGGTAGCTTTTCAGGTGTTCAACGTGTCTTTCCCAGCGAACAAAGAAATGCTTCTGCACAGCAGAGAACTCTCTCATTGGATATTCGCATCAGCTCTAATGTGTGACGTCATGTTGTCTTGACAACCATGCAATATCGTAAACCATATTCAACGCTCATTCTCCATTGGGTAGAGTGACATAATACATGTAGGATAAGCGATATGCTAACAATATTGCATGCTATTGAACCAAATGAATGAAACCCAAGAGAAGGGAATAGAACACGTTTTTATTCCATGGAAAAAGTGTCCTGTATGTATAATAATTCCAGATATTTTACTCCAATGATATCACTCCCAGTGTTTTCTCGCTGACTAGATGTGCGTTGTCAAAATGGTGAACTGGTTCAAAATTAAAATTCTTTTGATTAACTTGTGTAATTTTTTTTTTGTGGATGTGTCCATATAATATAAAGAACATTACACAGTGGCACGAAGTATATCTTCTCGTGTTGAAAAATATATCACTTTTTCACTTCAATCACTCGTGAAATATATTCACCACTTGAAGATATCTTTGCGCAACCATGTAATATCCTTGATATATACAGTGGGGCAAAAAAGTATTTAGTCAGTCACCAATTGTGCAAGTTCTCCCACTTAAAAAGATGAGAGAGGCCTGTAATTTTCATCATAGGTATACCTCAACTATGAGAGACAAAATGAGAAAAAAAATCCAGAAAATCACATTGTCTGATTTTTAAAGAATTTATTTGCAAATTATGGTGGAAAATAAGTATTTGGTCAATAACAAAAGTTCATCTCAATACTTTGTTATATACCCTTTGTTGGCAATGACAGAGGTCAAATGTTTTCTGTAAGTCTTCACAAGGTTTTCACACACTGTTGCTGGTATTTTGGCCCATTCCTCCATGCAGATCTCCTCTAGAGCAGTGATGTTTTGGGGCTGTCGCTGGGCAACACGGACTTTCAACTCCCTCCAAAGATTTTCTATGGGGTTGGGATCTGGAGACTGGCTAGGCCACTCCAGGACCTTGAAATGCTTCTTACGAAGCCACTCCTTCGTTGCCCAGGCGGTGTGTTTGGGATCATTGTCATGCTGAAAGACCCAGCCACGTTTCATCTTCAATGCCCTTGCTGATGGAAGGAGGTTTTCACTCAAAATCTCACGATACATGGCCCCATTCATTCTTTCCTTTACACGGATCAGTCGTCCTGGTCCCTTTGCAGAAAAACAGCCCCAAAGCATGATGTTTCCACCCCCATGCTTCACAGTAGGTATGGTGTTCTTTGGATGCAACTCAGCATTCTTTCTCCTCCAAACATGACAAGTTGAGTTTTTACCAAAAAGTTCTATTTTGGTTTCATCTGACCATATGACATTCTCCCAATCCTCTTCTGGATCATCCAAATGCTGTCTAGCAAACTTCAGATGGGCCTGGACATGTACTGGCTTAAGCAGGGGGACACGTCTGGCACTGCAGGATTTGAGTCCCTGGCGGCGTAGTGTGTTACTGATGGTAGCCTTTGCTACTCTGGTCCCAGCTCTCTGCAGGTCATTCACTAGGTCCCCCCATGTGGTTCTGGGATTTTTGCTCACCGTTCTTGTGATCATTTTGACCCCACGGAGTGAGATCTTGCGTGGAGCCCCAGATCGAGGGAGATTATCAGTGGTCTTGTATGTCTTCCATTTTCTAATAATTGCTCCCACAGTTGATTTCTTCACACCAAGCTGCTTACCTATTGCAGATTCAGTCTTCCCAGCCTGGTGCAGGTCTACAATTGTGTTTCTGGTGTCCTTTGACAGCTCTTTGGTCTTGGCCATAGTGGAGTTTGGAGTGTGACTGTTTGAGGTTGTGGACAGGTGTCTTTTATACTGATAATGAGTTCAAACAGGTGCCATTAATACAGGTAACGAGTGGAGGACAGAGGAGCCTCTTAAAGAAGAAGTTACAGGTCTGTGAGAGCCAGAAATCTTGCTTGTTTGTAGGTGACCAAATACTTATTTTACCGAGGAATTTATCAATTAATTCATTAAAAATCAGATAATGTGATTTCCTGGATTCTTTCCCCCCATTCTGTCTCTCATAGTTGAGGTATACCTATGATAAAAATTACAGGCCTCTCTCATCTTTTTAAGTGGGAGAACTTGCACAATTGGTGACTGACTAAATACTTTTTTGCCCCACTGTAACAGTTCTATAAACAAGAAATTAACATAGAGTAACTGACATTTCGAACCCAACATGACCAAATGTTTTGTTGATTTTTGCTTTTTTATGAAATTGGCTTCTCTTCTTCCTTTTCATCTTTATCTGACAAGCTTTTGTATTTTAAATTAAAAGTTATGTTCATGGAAAATGTACCATTTGCCATGTCTGCTAATGATTCTTCTACCTCCCTCTACTGTAGTAACAGTTTCAATGTAAAAATTATTTATAATCAAATAAAATTGGAATTTTACATACGAACATGTACAAGAGGTGCAATAAAAACAGTGAAACGTCCCAGTAAATCAAGTCAATTGGATTTGTGTTAAAGACGTTTCGGGCCTCATCTGTGGTGCTTCATCAATTCCAAGCTATTCGACTCTAAATTCTAGGGTTATTGAAGTATTTGTAATGGTTCAGTTGCATAAAATTCCTACAAAAGCCTGGATAAGCAACTAATATGACTGACTGGCAGCAGCAGTTGCCTTTTAATGCTTAAACATTAATGATTAGTTCAAAGCTATAAATAAAACAATCTGAAATGAATTGTTTCATGCCTCGGGCTACAGACTCTGAATAAATAAGACGTAAAAAAAATATTTGAACTTGCAGATAGAGAATGATCCATTGGTCATTAAACACTTTATGTTTATTGCATACAGGGAAACCAAAATGAAAATCTCTGAAATTGAAATTAAAGACTCTCCCATGTCTTTATGTTTCTAGCCCTGTAGGACATCAATTGTCACTTTTGTCAAGGGATTTTAAATGATATAAATGAAATAGATTGGTATTTGTTCCTATAATTAAGTGATATTTGTGTTTGTTTTGTCTAATGTTTATTTAATTGTATATACAGTACTGTGTAGAAGTCTTAGGCGCATGGAAAGAAATGTGGTAGACCAAAAATGGCTTAAAAAATAACTAAATGAAATGTTTCAACATTAAAAAAAAAATACTATAAACAGCAGTAAGCCATAACGAATGAAACAAAGTTGATATTTGGTGTGAGACGACCCTTTGTTTTAAAAATAGTAGTCTCAGGTACTGTGAGTGCAGTTTTATAAGGAAATGAGTTGTAGGTTTTACTGAGCATCTTGCAGAACCAGCCACAGTTCTTCTGGACACTTTGACTGTCATACTTGCTTCTTAAAGCTATACGGCCTTTCAATTTCATAAAATCAGTGAAATATAGTTCCCTCTGAAATTTGGTCATTGTGATATGTTTATTTCTGTAATATCTCACAAAAACCCCAGGTCATTCTGTGGCTGGGAAGTTATTTAATTTGAGGGGATTCCTGGGCAAATAATGTGCATGAAATCACTCGCTTCGTGCAGTCAAGCACACAGAGGAAGTCCGTGTGCACATGTACAGGTTTATCTTTTTCTTCTTCTTCTTTTGGGATTTACGGCAGCTGGCATCCACAGTGTTGCATTACTGCCATTTACAGGTTTACCTTTGACCGTGCACTGACAGTGCCATCATTCTGTCGCTAAACCAACAGCTGATCACACCGAGGTGCTCGCTGACCGCCGATATTTATTAGTTTGGTCCTGCGTTTCGTTTCCTTCGCAACATAACATCTTTTCTTCTCGTTTTCCGTTACTGCAGTCGGTCTTTCACGTTTCATGCGCACACTCACGTCCTCTATTGTTCTCTCCTGTTTCAAATTTGTATCCCACAATGCCTTGCGTGAACAGGGAAAGCCCACCACGTGATGCATGACGTAGTATCTTGAATTGGGTCATGGTGAAGCAGGAAAAAATTTCAGAGAATTTAGGGCCACGTGGCCATAAATTCATTAATTGTTCTATTTTTAAAAATTAATAAAATTGGAAGTCTGTATTTCGAATTCAGTAGCTTTCAGTCCACTAAACAAAAATAACTGGGTGTCGGGGAAAATTCTTTTAACGACCTACACTTGAAAAATCTGAAAGGCAGTCTACCTTTAATTTTGCAGGGAAACCCAGTCGCCTTCACTGTTTTTTTTAATCTGAAAAGCGGTATCTTATGAATGCTACTCAGATACAAGCATTTTTTTCTGTAACATTTAATTTTGTGCTGGAAAAGGAATGATTGGAACTCTAAAATGTTTTTGTACTGACTCGATAATGTAGAAGTCAGAAAATAGAAATCTATAATAAAGTTTGTATGAAAAAATATAGGGTGCCTAAGGCTTTTGCACAGGACTGTATGTGACATTTTAATTAATGCACATGTCCTTAATAACTTAAACTTAAAAATTAAACTTAACTAGTCTCTGGTTCGATGTAAATAATTAACGTAAGTGTATGTGACTGGCTGCAACAGAGGATTTCCACAGAAGCTGCACTGGTTAATGTTCAGAAAACTGAAGCCAATGAACTACAGCCAGTTTCTGAATTCCATGCATTGTTTATGTCACATTAGTATTTCAAGTATTCAGTTTGATCTGCTGAAATACTTTCCTGAATTTGCATCTGGAACATGTGGTCTGATAACCCCTGATTTCCGGCAACACCTTTTGTACTCTGTACAGCTTTTTATTATACTCTTTATTTATTTATTTCTCTAAGGAATGTACCAGAGACATTTTCAAGAGTCTGAGGGCAATAACAGGAAGTAGCTTTTCTTGTGTGTCATGGATACTTGCTTCCAGATGTTTGCCAGGGTGGCACTCACTGGGGTGTTACTTCACAGAGAGTATAATCCAGTCATGCTGTAAAGAGCTATCCCACAGACTGTGAAGATTTTCAGCTATCAACGTCAGTTTAGATGGTCAGAAGTAGCCAAGTCAGGGTGACTGGACTCATTTTAGGTTTGAGGAAGCAAAGCAAGTGGTGAAATATCTTTGCAAAATATTTTACCAGTACAACTGACTTATTATTTTCACATAGACTGTTATATAACTGTCCAACAAGCTACTAGTTATGGACGTAAAATGGTAAAATTGTGAATTAAATTAGAACTATAGTGTGTCTCAACTACTTTTGGTGGTCAATTACCTGCGCACATTAAGTTGGACACCGCAACCCCGCAATAACAAACTCCTTGGGGGAGTCCGTTATATCGGAAAGTCCAAATAGTCCGTTATATCAGAAAGTTCATAATACTGAAATGGACTCGCTTGTCACACCAAACACTCATGTTATATGTGAAATTTTAGGCACATACTCCTTATCATGAATTTCTCCTTCCGAGTCACTATTGCAGTTAATTGACTGAGTTAAAGGATCACGAATAGATGGAAGTGATGATTTCTTCATCTGTTCTGGAAATGATGGAGATTACCAGTGTATCATTGTCAATGTCCACCCACTGACTCACTACGTTTTCTAAATCCTCACCATTCAGGCCCTGTCCACACGGCAACGGATTCAGGTGACTCCGATACAATTGCTTATCGTTTAGGCCTGGCGTCCACACGGCACCAGCGTTTTGGGTGCCCAAAACGCAATCTTTTTGAGAACGGGTTCCAGAGTGGAAAGATCTGGCAACGTTGCCATTGTGAAGTCGTCTGGATGAGTAGAACGGATTTGTTTACGATGACGTCACAACCACATGACTGTGAGTGCTTCATGCTGGGTAGAAGTGTAACGAACTCGATGCGAGTTGTCAACAAATCCTATAACTGTACCAACAGGTTTACTGTCCAAACAAGATCACATGGGATTACCTTTCACAGGTGAGAAACAACAAATTAATCCACCAACGTGTAGCATTCAATTTATTCCGGACCATTAAAGACGCCGCCTTCCGCGTAGAATCATACGTCATCCTCGCCGCCATATTGGATAGGTCAAAGCGGAGAATAAAGATTAGCTGCGTTTAACTGTACCAACAGGTTTGCCGTCCAAACGAGATCACATGGGATTACCTTTCACAGGTGAGACTGGAAAAATACTTTTCATTGTATTTGGTCATTATAATGTAATTTTACGAACAGATTTTCCTGACTTTGTGGCTAATATGAAGTCTCGCGCATAATAGTTTATGCGCATGCGTCCTTACTTCTTCTATTGTTCTGGTGTCTCCGAAGGGACCGTCTTACAGCGCCCCTAGAGGTGTGGCATGTGTATTGCATCGTTTTCAGCAAGCGTTGCGTTGCCATATGGACCTGATATTTTACTGATCGTTGCCCATTTGGACGCGATATATTTTTAAATAACATCTCGTTGCCGTTGTCGTGTGGATGTAGCCTCAGTTCATTCATGTGTTGCAAATCACCAATGATGTCATTTATGTCGCACCACAGGGCTGGGTGGGGGGTATAAAAACGCCACCGGTACACTTTAACTCGGTGTTAAGTTTCACAGTATCAGCAGTCATTTAATCCTTTTATCGATTCTTTGATCACCATTCTCGATAATTGTTAGTGATCGACACCTAAACTGGGCTACTTAAGCCTTTGTTTTGTGGCGTTAACACATATTGTTAACTTGACTGTGGACTTGATTGCTTATTGTTTGTCTCTGGTGGGAAGAGGAACTCATGACTCAGGGCCCGTCCACACGAGTACGCGGCCTCACCCAATACGCTGTCGTTTTGAAAAAAATCTCCGTAAACACGGTGTCGTTTCCAGAAATATCTGCGTCCACACGGATTCACTGGAAACGACCCAAAACGCTGTAGTACATATGCCAGGCCTGTATGTGGCGCTGTGACACCATCACACCAATACACTAAAACCGGAAGAGAAGCCATGGAGCATGCGTATAAAGGTCACGTGCTGTTTACAAACAAGCTCATAACACGAGAAGAGGACGATCATGGCCAGCACAACTCTGAGAGGAAGAGGAGAGTCTTTTGTGTGGACCGACAATGAAGTGGAACTATATGGTAGAAGCCTGTAGTCCGCCATTGTTGTTGTTATGACGCATCTAGCAGCAGCGGCTGAGGTTAAAGGTTAGAGAGGCGGGGCTTATACGTCATCGTTTCTGAAAAAATCTGCATTCGCCATCCAGACAACTCCGGGTTATCCGGCGTTTTAGGATTTTCCCACTCTGGGACCCGTTTTCAAAAAATACCGGTTTCACACCTCGATAAAGCCAGATCCGTCTGGACGCGAGGCCGAAACGATAAAGTATTTATGCGGATTCGACAAAAACGTACTCGTGTGGACGGGCCCTCAGTGTGTCATGTAAGCAGGCAAATGACAGGTGTAATCGCAGGAAGAGTGTTTATTTCCAAACAGACAAGCAAACAGTTCAGAAACATAAGAGGCACAAACAGAATGGCAGAGGCAAAAAAAGTGAGTCCAAATGCACAAAACAAAATCAAAACCAGAAAGGCAACACACAGATACAAGGTTTGGTAATGTGAGACACTAGGTACGGCGCATATACTTCACCAAGTCTGCGTGTTTAGAGAGTGCTTATAAGCACACGCTGTGATTGCACTGTAATCCGGAACAGGTGCATAGTACTGTAATTAGTCCTAATGGTGCTGCATGAGTGTTGTAATCTGCTGCACGCTCTGAGCACATAGACGTGACACAGTGGTGTTTTTTTTTTAAGACTCCCACTCATTGTCATTAAAGGCAGGAAACACAAACGTAGTTCATTATATGCGAAAGTTCATAGTAGAAGAGTTAGTCATAGCAGGGTTGCAGTCTCATCTCATCTAATCATCTCTAGCCGCTTTATCCTGTTCTACAGGGTCGCAGGCAAGCTGGAGCCTATCCCAGCTGACTACGGGCGAAAGGCGGGGTACACCCTGGACAAGTCGCCAGGTCATCACAGGGCTGACACATAGACACAGACAACCATTCACACTCACATTCACACCTACGGTCAATTTAGAGTCACCAGTTAGCCTAACCTGCATGTCTTTGGACTGTGGGGGAAACCGGAGTACCCGGAGGAAACCCACACGGACACGGGGAGAACATGCAAACTCCGCACAGAAAGGCCCTCGCCGGCCACTGGGCTCGAACCCAGACCTTCTTGCTGTGAGGCGACAGCACTAACCACTGCACCACCGTGCCGCCCAGGGTTGCAGTGTAATAGAAAATAGTAAGGATTTCAATAATCTGGTGGCTTCTGAGAGCCAGAATTAGGAGTGCTTACATAAAATGGACATATAAACACCAGCTGTTGGTGTAGTTAGTTTCATTAGTGGTGGAAATACTGGTTAAGCTTTGACTTGTTTAAATTGTATTGGTTAGCAGATATCATGGCAAAAAGTAGGAGATTGAGTCTTATTGTAGAGACTGCACTTGAGCTATTTTGCAATTCTTATTACCACAATTCTTAACAGTAACAGCTCTCTGAAGGAAGTTGTATGATAAATATATAATCTAAGGCTAATTAAAAGTATGCTAAAATGTGTTATTTAACAAGCAAAACTTCTAGTTATGTTGAAGCTTTCAATAAGGATATATTTACTTAATATTTATCAAATGGGTCTTTGAGGTCAGTGCTTTGTAACAGTGTGTAAATTTTCTACCATGGGAAAGTCATCAGGACAAAGGACATTGCACTTCCAGGTTTGTCTTCACCCTGACAAGCTACGTTCTTTGTCACATTGTTTTCATAAGCGAGAAAAAAGAGAAACCAGCAAGGGAACGAATGCTATGAACTATCTTGCCTCAGAGACATTCAGTAACATTAAATGGTTAAAAAGCATGATGTTATTCATTAACAACATTAGAATGTTATATAACACTTGAGCTGTTTTGTCCCGGACTTGAAAGGGTTTTTGATTCATTTATCTTCAGGAAGTGCTTTCAAACTGAAATAGGGAAATGCATGTGTAACGTTTCCCTGATTATGGTGGACACTGAATGAACTGGCAGGCGGGTTCAGGTTCACTTTTTAGGTTTTTATTTTGTCAAACACACACACTTTTCAGCAGTTTTTAACTAAAGCTTGTTGGCACGACATACGGCGCAACTTCAGCCCGGGGAAGACGAAAGACTCTGCTCCTCTCCCCTTTTTATCTGCTCCCCGTCACTGCACACAGACACACAGACACAGCACATTAATCCACAGCAGGTGCTTCCACTTTGCCCCTCACCTTCTCCGGCTTCGCTCTCCATTCACAAACCAGCCCTTGACCACGCCCCCGCTGCCACAGCATGATTTCGATTAATCCGGTTTCTCACCATAAAAGCTGGTGGTCATTAAAATTCAGTTGGGGGGGGGGAAGGCACGAAGGGATGTGTTTATTTCACATTAGTGGCAGTTAAATATGATATTGTAACGATGACTCAATTGACCTTTTATGATTGTGGTTATGGCACAATTACTGGACAAAACATGTTATTTGACACATGTACAGTATAATCAGCTATGCCGTATGTGTGTTATATTAAACACCCACGAGGATGAATTTGGAACTGCATTAAAATATTTAAAAACCTGAAGTCCCTCCCAGTTACGCTAGTGTCTCTGGTCCTACCACAGCCCTGACTCGGATAAAGAGGTTACTGGTGATGAATCAATGGAAAAATTCACAGACAAAATCGCTCAAGTGCAGCATCTACAGTAGGATTTCAACTTTTCCCCTGTGTGGGGCTTCATTATGGACAGCAGGTTCATGTAACTGGAAAGTCATGTGGCACTTAGTCAAAGAAAACTGTACTAACAAGTGTTGCCAGGCAAAACAAACCTCACCCAGTCGCACTTATGATGAATATGAAAGAAGATATCGCAAAAAAATAGGTACCCTATGGGTCCATGTGGCTACTGCTTATAAATAAAATTGTTTTCTGATCCCATGTCCATACAGTAAATATAGCATATACTAGTGCATCTCAAAAAATTAGAATACCGTGAAAAAGTTCCTTTTTTCATAATTTAATTCAAAAAGGTAAACTTTCATATATTCTATATTCATTACATGTAAAGTGAAATATTTAAAGCCTTTTTTGTTTTAATTTTGATGATTATGGCTTATAGCTCATGAAAATCAGAAATCCAGTATCTCAAATTATTAGAATATTCCCTAAGATAAATCAAAAAAAGGATTTACAATACAGAAATGTCCAACTTCTGAAAAGTATATTCATTTATACACTCAATACTTGGTTGGGGCTCCTTTACCATGAATTACTGTATCAATGCGGTGTGGCATGGAGGTGATCAGTCTGTGGCACTGCTGAGGTGTTATTGAAGCCCAGGTTGCTTTGATAGTGGCCTTCAGCATATCTGTATTTTTGGGTCGGGTGTTTCTCATCTTCCTCTTGACAATACCCCATAGATTCTCTATGGGGTTCAGGTCAGGCAAGTTGGCTGGCCAATCAAACACAGTAATATCATGGTCAGCAAACCATTTGGTAGTAGTTTTGGCACTGTGGGTAGGTGCTAAGTCCTGCTGGAAAAGGAAATCAGCATCTCCAAAAAGCTCGTCAGCAGATGGAAGCATGAAGTGCTCTAAAATCTCCTGGTAGATGGCTGTGTTGACTTTGGACTTGATAAAATACAGTGGACCAACACCAGCAGATGACATGGCACCCCAAATCATCACAGACTGTGGAAACTTCACACTGGGCTTCAAACACCTTGGATTCTGTGCCTCTCCACTCTTCCTCCAGACTCTAGAACCGTGATTTCCAAATTAAATACAAAATGTACTTTCATCTGAAAAGAGGACTTTGGACCACTGAGCAACAGTCCATTTCTTTCTCTCCTTAGCCCAGATAAGACACTTCTGACATTGTCTCTGGCTCAGGAGTAGCTTGATATTAGGAATGTGAAAGTTGTATCCCCTTTCTTGAAGATGTCTGTGCGTGATGGGTCTTGATACACTGACACCAGCCTCAGTCCACTCCTTGTGAAGCTCTCCCAAGTTCTTGAATCAACTTTTCTTGACAATCCTCTCAAGACTGCGGCCATCCCTGTTGCTTGTGCACCTTTTCCAGCCACCCTTTTCAGCAATGACCTTTTGTGGCTTACCCTCCTTGTGGAGGGGATCAGTGATCATCATCTTCTGGACAACAGTCAAGTCAGCAGTCTTCCCCATGATTGTGGTTGTGTGTACTGAACTAGACCGAGAGATACACTGTGTTCATACTATTTTACTCAAACTCGAAATTAAATATTCTAATATTTTGAGATGGGTTTTTTTATGTTTTTGTACTGTATGCCATACTGATTAAAATAGAAAAATGCTTGAAACATTTTAGTTTATGTGTAATGAGTCTATAATATATAACATTTTCACTTTCTTAAATAACTGATGGAAAATATTGAACTTTTTCACAATATTCTAATTTTTTGAGATGTACTAGTACATTTACTCTATGAGGCAGCAGCCACAAAAATGAAGCCTAATCCAAAAATGAACAATTTTAAAGTCACAGAAGTAAGATATACCAAGTGTCTGTACTTTATATTATTCTACTCTTACCTCTTATAGTTTTCGAAACTGAAACCTCTGAACCGAAGCCGACATACACGCGCTGTTGCCATGACCCAAACTCTTATTTCCCGGAAATGGCCCGGTGCTAGAGCTCAGTGGAACGCACTTTCCCTCTGTAATAAGCATAAACATGTCTGAAAGCGATTTCTTTAGTCTAGTCCATTTATTTATAATTTATAATAATAAATCAACAGAGCGGGGAAGTTATCATCAGTGGGGTTTAAAAGTGGGCATGGCCAAAACCCTTTCCTTTGCGTATGTAAACGAACTAAGAAACCACACAGTAAATATAGCATATATATTTACGGTACTCTGAGGTAGTAGCCACAAAAATGAAGCGTAATCCAAAAATGAACAATTTAAAAAAAAAATCACAGAAGTAAAATATAACCATATAATGACAGCACAGTGTATGCAAATGAGGCAGATAGTGATCCAGTCAGCGTGTTTGTGGGAGTCTTTCCGAGGCAGCGCTCCTGCAGTCTGAGCTCAGAGCTTTTTTTTTTCCCCCTAACCTTTTTGGTCACCTTGACGTTGACCGGATGACCCTCAAAATGTTGGAGGTTCTATCTGAGACCAATGCCCATCTATCATGAAAGTTTCATGAAGATTGATCCAACCGTTTTCCCGTAATATCGTTTACAAAAAAACAAACAAAGAAACCCGACCGAAAACAATACCTCGCCCCCTGGTGGACTCCGTCCCATGCGAGGTAACAATAAAAGCTACTAAAATCATTATCAGCTTTTATGCCCTGCTGGTGAAGGGTTGTCCAATGGTGTTTCTTTTTTTTCCCCCACTAAGCTTGATAATGGCAAAATCTGAAAACAACTTTGTAGTGTTTTACTGGCCATCTGTGTGTTTGCACAGCTCTGTTTCGTGGTTTTCTGGACACCACACATCTCTGAGCGTATCCTGGTGGACATCATAGGTGTGAACCATGCCTTTGCTGAGCTCTGTGTTGCCCCGTTACGAATCTTTTCTTTCTTTCCATTCCCAGGTAAAACACCAAAACACACACACTGCACACACTTACGGATATATACAGTACCTGTGTATACAAAAAGTCCCTTACAGATTCTACAAAAGTGCACCGCTGGGCAGCTGTGTAACTTCACACATGTAGAAATGTTCATGATGAGTAATGGTGTTATATAATCTGGTGAAGGTTTAGCAGTAAACT
The DNA here is from genome assembly GCF_027579695.1 of Neoarius graeffei. Classification (NCBI taxonomy): domain Eukaryota; kingdom Metazoa; phylum Chordata; class Actinopteri; order Siluriformes; family Ariidae; genus Neoarius; species Neoarius graeffei. Next base: position 44,730,963 of record NC_083569.1, read on the forward strand.
TTAGCTGCTGTCAGAGGAGCCATGCTGTAAATAGCAATGATTATGATCACACTTTTACAGGACAGTTATAAGAAGAGGGCATAGGGCATTTTACAGGAGATAGGGAAAATAAAAGTGCTTTTCTATCAGACAGTATGGTACAGTGTTATGTGGTAAATCATTGTCCTTATTTCTCTTGCTCATGCTGGAAACTATTAAACAGGGGCATATGAAGAGAACGGGAAATAAGAATAAAACCAAATCACCATCAGGCAACTGCCATTATGAAAAATACATTCGATTGTAAACCAAAAACTACATCAGAGAAACAATGTTGTTAATATAGTTATTAAGGATTATAAATAACAACCTCTAGAAGACAATCTGTATTTTCAGGTGTCTCATACGCAGTGGGAAATGGACACAGGTACTCGACCGCAATGAGTGACAAAGATTCAGAGTGATGCTTTGGTTTCCTAAAGCCGGATTTCCCAACTGAGAGATTGTCCCAAATGTCACATTAAATACTAATTCAAATGTAAAAGAGATGTTTTCACGTTTAAATTGTAATACGAAAAATACAACAAATTTAAAATGTAACTATACACCAATCAGCGTAAATATTAAATCCACTGACCGGTGAAGTGAATAACATTGTCTCATTACAGTGGCACCTGTCAAAGGGTCGGATATATTAGGCAGCAAGAGAACAGTCAGTTCTTGAAGTTGATGTGTTGAAAGCAGGAAAAATGGGCAAGCATAAGGATCTGAGTGACTTTTAACAAGGGCCAAATTGTGATGGCTAGATGACTGAGTCTGAGCGTCTCCAAAATGACACATCTTGTTGGGTGTTCCCGGTATGCAGTGGTTAGTACCTACCAAAAGTGGTCCGAGGAATCCCACAGAAGAGCTACTGTAGCACAAACTGCTGAAAAAGGTAATGCTGGCTAAAACAGAAAGGTGTCAGCATTAACTTTTTCAGCAGTTTGTGCTACAGTAACTCTTCTGTGGGATTGGACCATGTGGGCTAGCCTTCATGCTCCATACGAATCAGTGAGCCTTCAACACCCATGACCCTGTCGCCAAGTCACTGGTTATCCTTCCTTGGACCACTTTTGGTAGGTACTAACCACTGCATACCAGGAATACCCCACAAGATGTACCATTTTAGAGATGCTCAGACCCAGTCATCTAGCAATCACAGTTTGGCTCTTGTTAAAGTCACTCAGATCCTCATGTTTGCCCATTTTTCCTGTTTCCAACACATCAACTTCAAGAACTGATTGTTCTCTTGCTGCCTAATATATCCCACCCCTTGACAGATGCCAATGTTATTCACTTCATCGGTCAGTGATCATATTATGGCTGATTGGTGTATTTCACATTTTAAATATCGAAGGGTATTTAATGGGGCCGACTCACCCTTCCCAGAATCCAGCTTGTTGTTTTTGTTTCGTTCTCTGTGCAGCAAAACGTCTACAAATTCACTGTTAATGATCCCTTCGAAATCCATCTTGAACTTGTTATTCATCCACGTGTCATACGTGGAAGTTTTTAATAGAACATGCCTGATATTTTCTTTCCTTTGTGGTCGCCTGTGAGACAGCCGAGGCCAGTTCTGGTCCATTACAATGGAATAACCAAATGAAAACGATCAGTCGTTTCATTTTTCCAACAGTGGAACATCCATGCATGCAAAAATGGCAACTCGCTACTTGGCACAGAGGCTTCTTGGAAGGGTGAGCTGACTTAACCCTTTAAGACGAGGGGTTTAGCTGACAAACAAGTTAGGGAGTCACTATCCTAAAGGCATTTGTGATTGGTGGCTCTTTAACCATTTTTTGGTGCCACAGAGACCAAAAAGAATGCACCATAAATATTACCGTCACATGAAAGAATGTGAAGGTTTGTTCTAGAAAATGATTGTTTATCATGGCTAAAAATGATTTCTTTAAGGAATTAAAAATAGATCTTCTGTTGCGATGTTGTGAAGATCCTTTCCCGGTATATATACTGTATACCTGGATTCATGTTAGTAACTGTACTATGCTGTCTAAGGGAAAAGGCATATGATATAGTGGATAGTAAAGACTATAATGACCAGTTTATTAGGAATTACCTGTACACCTGCATGTTCATGCAGTTATCCAATCAGCCAATCACATGGCAGTGATGCAATGCATAAAGTCATGCAGATACAGGGAACCTGGTGGTTGTTGGATCCAGACAGGCTGGTTTGAATATTTTAGAAACTGCTGATCTCCTTGGATTTTCATTCACAACAGTGTCTAGAGTTGACAAACAATAGGGCAAAAAACATCCTGTGTGTGGCAGCTCTGTGGGCAGAAACGCTTTGTTAATGAAAGAGGTCGGAGGACAATGGCCAGACTGGTTCAAGCTGACAGGAAGTTTATGGGAACTCAAATAGTTACACTTTACAACTTTGGTGAGCAGAAAAGCATCTTCGTAAGCACAAAACACTAAACCATCTAAACCAGATGTGCTACAACAGCAGAAGACCACATAGGGTTTCACTCCTGTCAGCCAAGGATAAGGATCTGAGGTTACAGTGGACATAGGCTCATCAAAACTGCACAGCTGAAAATTGGAAAAACATTTCCTGATCTTTTTCTGTCCAGTTCTTGTATTGTCAGTTGTTGTGAACTGTGAGATCCTTTTCTGTGTACCACGCTTGTAAAGAATGGTGATTTGATGACTGGATGGTTAAAGAAGAACTGAAGGCAAATTTTTTTATTATCAAAATTCTATTTCTCATTTTATTAAATATAGGAATGCATTTTTGATCGCTATTTTGTCACTGCTATAGCATGTTATGAGTGTTTGAAATACGCTCTGTAATATATCAGTCCATATGTCAAAGCGATGGCCGTAAACGAGATTCGCTGAGACCTGTGCGGGACATCGTAGGACGGAAGTAAAACGTACAACGGAAATCAAAGTGGCCAACATCTGCCAACATTGTCAAAAGATGCGTGCGCCCTCTTTCGAATGCTGACGTAATCAAGCCGGAAGTTTTATTTGTTTTGATAGCAATCAGGAAAGTTTGAAAAAAAGTCGGCAGTAATCGTCATTTAAAGGCGTCGTGCGGTAATTTCAGCAATCAGGCTATATCATGTGTCAAAATGTCGGGTTTGGTGGGTTATTCAAGCCCCTCGGTTTCCCGCGATCTCAGTGTCACGATGCGCCCGCTACAAGCATTTAAAGTTGACGCACACAGCCAGATTTAGGCAGCCAGCCGTTAACTAGGTCAACTTATGTGTGACGTCATACCAGTAACCTCCCTTGGGTGATGCTGGCCTGTCGCATGTTTTCTCTATAGCGTGCGTTTACCAGAGTTGTTTACATTGCGGATTTTGTGGATTTATTCAGTTTGTGGATAGTTTTGAACACTCAAAACACTATGAAATGATGTATTAATATTCTGTGATACAAAATGCCTAATCGGTGTATTGTGTTTGGCTGTAACAACGAACACTGAACACTATTTGTGACTGTTGTTATCAATGGATCTGATTTCAAGGTCATGGCTAGGTATTGATAGAAAAAAAATATTTTTTTAAAAACATGTTTTAAGTGTTTCTATGTATCAATCATTAATTGTACAAAATTATTTTCATACATTTATGTATTTGTCATATCTTTCTTTGTCACATGAAGTGTTGTCTTGATAACATATGTGGCACATAATTTTAGCAAATGGATGACAGAAGATTAATTGAAAGATTTATGCCACAGAGCTGCCTTTAACTAATAATTATCACTTATTACTGACGATTGTACGTTTACTAAACAATACAATACAAAGCTCAATACTCCCAGCCTATAACATACTGAATATCAAGTTAAAATCTCATCTCATTATCTCTAGCCGCTTTATCCTTCTACAGGGTCGCAGGCAAGCTGGAGCCTATCCCAGCTGACTACGGGCGAAAGGCGGGGTACACCCTGGACAAGTCGCCAGGTCATCACAGGGCTGACACATAGACACAGACAACCATTCACACTCACATTCACACCTACGCTCAATTTAGAGTCACCGGTTAACCTAACCTGCATGTCTTTGGACTGTGGGGGAAACCGGAGCACCCGGAGGAAACCCATGCGGACACGGGGAGAACATGCAAACTCCACACAGAAAGGCCCTCGCCGGCCCCGGGGCTCGAACCCAGGACCTTCTTGCTGTGAGGCGACAGCGCTAACCACTACACCACCGTGCCGCCCAAGTTAAAATCAACCGCAATAAAAGGAAAATGATGAAAACTGGAATATCAAGGGGTCTACTGTATCAGAAGGCCCACTGCATTTCGCGAGATCGCAAGCTGTCAAGTTGCTAGAATTCAATCTTTCTAGCTATACTTTCACCCCCTACAGCTATCAGTATTACACATAATCATAGATTAATCACACAGCATTCTAATTCAAGTGAAAATGGTCTTTAAAAATACACACAAGTAGTGATTTAGTCAGAGAAACCAACCAAAACAAGTCTTCAAGTCGCCGGTCTTCTTCATTCTCATCTTCGTTTCTGTCGTCGTCAGAACTGTCCTCATTTTCTTCTGAAGATGAGCGCTCAGGTTCAAATCTGTAAGGCTGGATACCACCAGGACATTCAGCTGTCAAAATCTCTACTTGTGGGCCATTTTCTTCTTCTGTATCGGTAAAATCAAAGCTAATTTCCTCAGCATCGCTCCTATTTTCTGGTGTGTCCGCCGTTGCAACTGCACCGAGTGGTTACTGGTATGACGTCACGCAGCTGTTCCATTGACCGAGAGGGGGCGCTGCGAACGCGGGAAATTTCAAGTGATGGGCATGACCAAATAAGGACCGATTACAACCGCGGGAAGCTTTTGAAAAATCGACGGTCAATTTATTTCGAATCTCGAAAGCATTCTGGTGCAGAATAATGCGACTTTTATCGCCACTGCGTGACGCCTTTAAACTTGTTTTTGTGCAATACTTCGTTTGGAAAACAGTTTTCAAAATGGTGGCACTGACACCTGGCTGACACTTCACGTTTCGAAGTCTCGCACAAGTCTTGTGAAGATCGCGCGGATAAGCAACACCTGCCGTGGACCAAACAAACTAAATTCAACATGGCTAAAAACCGAACAGGCCGATAAGTATAATATTTAATTGCAATTAGTTGCCAATACAAGTCACAATATAAGGTTACTAAAACCGAAAACGTAATTGAATAACATGTTAATTAAGAAATAAAGCAAGTTTAAAAATGACTTCAGTTCTTTAAAGTCACAGAGATCACACTTTTCACCCATTTCGCTGTTTGATATGAACACTAAATAGGCATGTAACAATTCACCCAATTCACAATTCGATTCAATTCACAATATTGGGTTCACGATTTGATTTTTCCACAATATTTTTGAAAAAATAAAGAAAGAAAAATTATGAACAAAAAACCTGCAACATTTGTTTTCCTATTCTTTGTCAATTTTAACATTCCTTTTGTTGAATTTAAAAAAAAAATTGTCTTAATAACCAGGAATTATATTATTAATCATTATAATTATGTATCCACATTTGTCAAAATTGGAGTAAAATAAAATAGCCTATTAACTAAAATATTCCTTTTATTATAAATTAAAATTTAAAAAGTGAAGAATAAATTGGCCTTTTCGTAAAAATCTTTTATGAACATTTGTACTCCCTCCATTTGCTTCCCTTTTCTTTAGCTTTCAGCATTCTGTAAAAAGAGAGCTCTGATTTCTTGTTAAATATATTTGCACATCAATCACACAACAGCTCTTTCCCATTTTAGCTGTGTGTGTGTGCGTGTGTCTGTGTTTTGTAGCATTAGTGCTGTGTTATTTCCGTCCAGGGTGAAGTCACGTGTATTCCCGCTATTGTACATTATGCATCTAAGCAACACAATTACAGCGAGGATAAACTAAGAGATTACACAGCCTGATGATAATCACGATTCATTTGTTATTTCATTGATTTGAATCATTATAAATTTGTATCATGATTTATCGTTGCACGATATATCGTTACACGCCTAATATTAAATGAAGCTCTTGATCTGCAGCTGCATGGTTTTATGCATTGTACTGCAAACTGCGACATTGTTGGCTGATAATGGATAAATGCATGAATGTGCAAGTGTTTCTATTAAAGTGGTGAGTGAATATGTACTTGTATCCTTAATCATTTTTGTGCTTTGGCCTGTTTGGCTACATTTGGTAATGTAAAACCAGTTTGCCAGCCCTACCTCTGTAGTTTTTGCAAACATTTGTCTTCAAACAGGTAATGAAAATGACCATTCTGTAACATTTCAGCCTGATAGTGTTTTTTCTGAATTATATCCCTCATCAAAAAATTCCCGTGCAGGGATTGGCTAAGGATGGCTCACGTGGCATGAAATAGTTCCACCATTGATTAAGCAATGTATTTTGTGACAGCAAATAGTTTAAAAATGGGTATGGTGTGAGTCAGTCATGGTATATCCTGGATATTCCATGAACTGACGTCACAATCTCAAGCGATACGGTCAATGCGAGGAACAGCTGACGAAGACGGTGATTTAGACCAATATTTTTTCAGATTTATTTCTAATTCTTCGTGGTTAACACTTTTAGTTTGGAATTTTTTGAAGAGGGATATAGATCTAATATACCATGTACTAAGAGGCACCAATAATTATGGATTCTCTTCAGTGACTGGCATAGTACTATTTTCTTCAGGGCTGCGCCAGTCACCTCTGAGAATCTATAATTTCAACCAGAGCCCCTCATTGCACGGTATATTAGATTACTACATCCATCCAATAAGTGTTTTCTTCTAGCTCATTATGGAGCAATTCAGTGTGACCTGCTTTTATTGTTACTGTTTGAAAAGTGACGGTGCGTGCTCACCTAACCGGCTGGCTCATGACCCTGAAGAAAACCTTCGTCCTGGCACCAAGCTCTGTGCTGCGAATCATCGTGCTCATCACCAGTCTTATGGTGCTGCCCTACATGGGGTGAGTGTCAACTCCTGCCACTGTTCTGCTTTTCTCTGTACTTCTTCTGTACATTTGTCACCACTTAGTACTGCTAAATTCTGTGAATGGTCAGCGGTGTGCTGTGTAGTGTGCAAAAATCAAAATGAGTGGATGGATTTTTCAACAGAAAATTCAACAGTGAAACGGCTGAATAGATACGACATGTAACTTGACTCTTATACTAGTGCATCTCAAAAAATTAGAATACCGTGAAAAAGTTCCTTTTTTTCATAATTTAATTCAAAAAGGTAAACTTTCATATATTCTATATTCATTACATGTAAAGTGAAATATTTAAAGCCTTTTTTGTTTTAATTTTGATGATTATGGCTTATAGCTCATGAAAATCAGAAGTCCAGTATCTCAAATTAGAATATTCCCCAAGATAAATCAAAAAAAGGATTTACAATACAGAAATGTCCAACTTCTGAAAAGTATATTCATTTATACACTCAATACTTGGTTGGGGCTCCTTTACCATGAATTACTGTATCAATGCGGTGTGGCATGGAGGTGATCAGTCTGTGGCACTGCTGAGGTGTTATTGAAGCCCAGGTTGCTTTGATAGTGGCCTTCAGCGTATCTGTATTTTTGGGTCGGGTGTTTCTCATCTTCCTCTTGACAATACCCCATAGATTCTCTATGGGGTTCAGGTCAGGCAAGTTGGCTGGCCAATCAAACACAGTAATATCATGGTCAGCAAACCATTTGGTAGTAGTTTTGGCACTGTCGGTAGGTGCTAAGTCCTGCTGGAAAAGGAAATCAGCATCTCCAAAAAGCTCATCAGCAGATGGAAGCATGAAGTGCTCTAAAATCTCCTGGTAGATGGCTGTGTTGACTTTGGACTTGATAAAATACAGTGGACCAACACCAGCAGATGACATGGCACCCCAAATCATCACAGACTGTGGAAACTTCACACTGGGCTTCAAACACCTTGGATTCTGTGCCTCTCCACTCTTCCTCCAGACTCTAGAACCGTGATTTCCAAATTAAATGCAAAATGTACTTTCATCTGAAAAGAGGACTTTGGACCACTGAGCAACAGTCCATTTCTTTCTCTCCTTAGCCCAGATAAGACACTTCTGACATTGTCTCTGGCTCAGGAGTAGCTTGATATTAGGAATGCAAAAGTTGTAGCCCCTTTCTTGAAGATGTCTGTGCATGATGGGTCTTGATACATTGATACCAGCCTCAGTCCACTCCTTGTGAAGCTCTCCCAAGTTCTTGAATCAACTTTTCTTGACAATCCTCTCAAGACTGCGGCCATCCCTGTTGCTTGTGCACCTTTTCCAGCCACCCTTTTCAGCAATGACCTTTTGTGGCTTACCCTCCTTGTGGAGGGCATCAGTGATCATCTTCTGGACAAGAGTCAAGTCAGCAGTCTTCCCCATGATTGTGGTTGTGTGTACTGAACTAGACCGAGAGATACACTGTGTTCATACTGTTTTACTCAAACTCGAAATGAAATATTCTAATATTTTGAGATTTTTTTTTATGTTTTTGTACTGTATGCCATACTAATTAAAATAGAAAAATGCTTGAAACATTTTAGTTTATGTGTAATGAGTCTATAATATATAACATTTTCACTTTCTTAAATAACTGATGGAAAATATTGAACTTTTTCACAATATTCTAATTTTTTGAGATTCACTAGTATAAGTGATAAAACACTTGTCAGCAGGCCATTATATAAAAATACTAAATGGTTGGGTGGTGTGATGCAGTCCAACACAAAGCAGGGGTACCATTACCACTCTGAAGTTCATTACTTTTCAATAAGAGCATGTCCTGAAGTGTTTCTCTTATACCACAGCAGTTTGCCAATGATAATGTTTTTACGCCTCCACCTATGAGTGGTGGAGAAATCATGTATTCAGGTGGTCTGTACATGCATCTGTTCATGCGTTCATCCAAGATACTTGTTAGTGTGGTTGAATGTTTGTAGGATTGAAATGGAATTATCAAGGATATTTTCAGGGTGGCATACAAATTAGTAAAACAAAGAACTGGACTTGTGATGGACGATTCCCCATCAACACCATTGGCATTGAGTTCCAAAGGCTAAAAAAATGTCATTTCTTCCTGTTTCTGAGATGCTTGTGTTCAGCATTGAATTAATTTGTGATGTTACACTCCATAGTAGTGGTTAATGGCTCACATGAAAGTAGACACTCAGGGCTTTAGGAATTTGCAGGGTTTTTTTTAAAAAGCCTACTAGGTTTAAATGTTATAATTGTATTTTGGCACTTGTATACAGTGGTTTACTGTCAGAAAAGCTTTAGTCATGGTGTCTGTTTTGTCTCTGTACCAGTGTTATTGTGGAGAGGTGTTATTGTGAATTGTTTGTCCAGCAGGGGGCGCACACTCACATTTCCTTTTGCCCTGCATACCACCAGCTAAACAATAGCTGCTTTTACACGGGCAGCAGGGACAAGTTGCTCCCAAAACAAGTTGCAGCCACCTTCCTTCGTGTTTACACGCTCACTCCCTATCGGTGGCAAATAGGAAGTTAGACAGGTGAACGCAAAAGTGTGCATGCACAAATCAGTGATCAGAAGCACGATAGTGGGCTGTGATGAAAGACATGCTTTCATATTTTTCAACATTTTCATGGTTCTTATAAGAAAAAGACGATGACAAAGGATCCAGAACATAAACAGAAATGCCCGGTGTCACATCAGGATGTTCCAAGAACGTCAACAGCAGGAGAGAATCGCTTTTAAGTTGATATTGATGACAGTAGTTCCTGTCCTTGTCCAACTGGTTCAATGCTCAGTCTGGAGCTATAAAAAGATACGAATTTGCCACGAAGCAGGCTTGTAGTACTCGAGTCCAGGACTCAGACTCGAGACCAACTCATGCCCTAATTTTAAGGACTCGTGACTTGACTTGGACTTGAGCACTGATGACTTGGACTCATGCATTAACTGCATTCAGACTTGTAAACTGGAGATTAGGACTCAGATTTTTTCTTTATTTTTTGTAACATGCCATAATAATTTGGCATAAGATATTTATATCTACATTAATTTTGTACTAATTTCATGCAAAAGTGTCACACCTGCATACCTTGACGTGTGGATCAGATAGATTCTCACGCATGCTGTAAACGACTCTGCGCCTTAATCCTGTGCAGGCGCAATCAGCGTGCCAATATAAAAACTATGAAAACACACTTCCTTTGCGAAGTATTGAGTTGCGTTGCTGACACATTACCAAGCCTTATTTCCTTGTTTGGTTTCCTGATCCCTGATTTCCTGTTTCTCGTCTTTGATTCTGCCGAGTCTACGATAGCCTGTTTGTGCCTCGCTCGACCTTTTGCCTGTTTCACTGTTTTACGATTTTTCCTGCCATTCTGGATTGTTTATCTGTCTTCACTTGTATTAATAAACACATCTTCTGCACTGGGCGGCACGGTGGTGTAGTGGTTAGCGCTGTCGCCTCACAGCAAGAAGGTCTGGGTTCGAGCCCCGTGGCTGGCGAGGGCCTTTCTGTGCGGAGTTTGCATGTTCTCCCCGTGTCCGCATGGGTTTCCTCCGGGTGCTCCGGTTTCCCCCACAGTCCAAAGACATGCAGGTTAGGTTAACTGGTGACTCTAAATTGACCGTAGGTGTGAATGTGAGTGTGAATGGTTGTCTGTGTCTATGTGTCAGCCCTGTGTCTATGTGTCAGCCCACAACCTGGCGACTTGTCCAGGGTGTACCCCGCCTTTCGCCCGTAGTCAGCTGGGATAGGTTCCAGCTTGCCTGCGACCCTGTAGAACAGGATAAAGCGGCTACAGATAATGAGATGAGATGAGATCTTCTGCACTTGCATCCGTCTCCCAACCATCTCTGACAGAATACTTCACACTCCCTGATAAAGAGAAGCACATTCACCTGTTCATACATCATGTTCAGGAACAAACTAATGTTAATGGCGCTAAAACAGTCCCCGTCAAATGGTGCGGTTGGAGTCTTGTTCTCGGACTCGAGTTGAAAATTTTTTTTAATGACTTGGACTTGAGCACTGGGGACTCGAGACTGGACTTGGACTCGAGGTTTAATGACTTGACTACAACACTGCCATGAAGTAGTCTTGTCTGGATGAAAAATGACCCGGATGAACGCTACTGCGCAGGCGTAATCCCTCCTACTTGCCACCAATTGTGTTTAGACGGTAAGCAGGAGCAAATTGCGCCACCTCAAAAAGGGGAGCAAGTTTCACCTACCGGTGTCAACTTGTTCCGGAACAAATCGTGTTTAGACAGGCAGCTGTTCCGGGAATGACTTATTCCAGCACAAGTGCCCATGTAAAAGCAGCTAAAGAGTCACAATACTTTACACACAAGAACCCATCAGTGTCCTGGCTAATCTTATAACAGACTTGCAACGATAAAATAATTCATTTGTTTATCCTGATTGAAAATGCCTGATAAGTCTACTTCCCTTCTGCTGGCAGACTGGAACAAGTTAAAGAATGATGTGTCATACTTTTCTTTTCATGTTTGTGGAATGTTCGCAAAACAAGTTCATCTCTTTTGTAACTTACTGTAAATTAGTCGATATAAATTCTTTCCTTCACCAGCCTCTATTTATTACACTAGTTCCAGTGGTACATCAAATGATAGGTTTATATGAATGTGCTTGTTCTAATACATTAGTGTTTCTATAGTAACAGCAGTGTGAACAGAGTTGTACAGTGGATATAAAGTCAAAGGCTGATTAAAAAATAGATTAAAAAAATGTGTTGTGCTATTTAACAAGAAAAATTTCTTCCAATAGTTGATATATTGAAGCTTTCAATATGGATATGTTTACTTAATGTTTATGAAACAGGTCTTTGGTGTCAGTGCTTTGTAACAGTGAATAAGTTCTCTGCCATGGGAAAGTGATCAGGACAAAGGACATTGCACTTCCAGGTTTCTCTTTACCATGGCAAGCTGCGTTCTTTGTCATATTATTCTCATAAAAGAGAAACCAGTAAGGGGACTATCTTGCCTCAGAGACATTCAGCAACATTGTGGTTAAAAAGCATGTGTTGTTCATTAACATATTAGAAATTATTGCTGCCAGATTGTTGTGGTATAAGATGAATAAAAAACACTTGTGTGTGTGCTGGAAAATAAACAAATTTAGGGTGGTCACGGAAATTCACTATGCATTACACCACGCCATCACTGATCCCCCCCCCCAACAGAATGCATTTTGTTTTATTTCCTACTTAAACTCTCGTGAAGGTCCACTGAAAATATTTGACACAGCTCCAGGGTCTACAGTTCATTCCTGAGTCTGAGTTACTCTCTCTGTGGTGTTTTGCATATTCTCCTTGTGTCCATGTGGGTTTCCTCCCATGCTAGTAGATAGATTGGCTATGTTAATTTTCCCCTTGGTGTAAATGAGTGTGTGCACATGTGTGAGTATATGTGACCATGGTGGGTGTACAGTGGTGCTTGAAAGTTTGTGAACCCTTTAGAATTTTCTATATTTCTGCATAAATATGACTTAAAACATCATCAGATTTTCACACAAGTCCTAAAAGTAGATAAAGAGAACCCAGTTAAACAAATGAGACAAAAATATTATACTTGGTCATTTATTTATTGAGAAAAATGATCCAATATTACATATATGTGAGTGGCAAAAGTATGTGAACCTTTGCTTTCAGTATCTGGTGTGACCCCCTTGTGCAGCAATAACTGCAACTAAATGTTTGCGGTAACTGTTGATCGGTCCTGCACACCGGCTTGGAGGAATTTTAGCCCATTCCTCCGTACAGAACAGCTTCAACTCTGGGATGTTGGTGGGTTTCCTCACATGAACTGCTCGCTTCAGGTCCTTCCACAACATTTCCATTGGATTAAGGTCAGAACTTTGACTTGGCCATTCCAAAGCATTAATTTTATTCTTCTTTAACCATTCTTTGGTAGAACGACTTGTGTGCTTAGGGTCGTTGTCTTGCTGCATGACCCACCTTCTCTTGAGATTCAGTTCATGGACAGATGTCCTGACATTTTCCTTTAGAATTCGCTGGTATAATTCAGAATTCATTGTTCCATCAATGATGGCAAGCCGTCCTGGCCCAGATGCAGCAAAACAGGCCCAAATCATGATACTACCACCACCATGTTTCACAGATGGGATAAGGTTCTTATGCTGGAATGCAGTGTTTTCCTTTTTCCAAACATAACACTTCTCATTTAAACCAAAAAGTTCTATTTTGGTCTCATCCGTCCACAAAACATTTTTCCAATAGCCTTCTGGCTTGTCCATGTGATCTTTAGCAAACTGCAGATGAGCAATGTTGTTTTTGGAGAGCAGTGGCTTTCTCCTTGCCACCCTGCCATGCACACCATTGTTGTTTAGTGTTCTCCTGATGGTGTACTCATGAACATTAACATTAACCAATGTGAGAGAGGCCTTCAGTTGCTTAGAAGTTACCCTGGGGTCCTTTGTGACCTCGCCAACTATTACACGCCTTGCTCTTGGAGTGATCTTTGTTGGTCGACCACTTCTGGGGAGGGTAACAATGGTCTTGAATTTCTTCCATTTGTACACAATCTGTCTGACTGTGGATTGGTGGAGTCCAAACTCTTTAGAGATGGTTTTGTAACCTTTTCCAGCCTGATGAGCATCAACAACATTTTTTCTGAGGTCCTCAGAAATCTCCTTTGTTTATGCCATGATACACTTCCACAAACATGTGTTGTGAAGATCAGACTTTGATAGATCCCTGTTCTTTAAATAAAACAGGGTGCCCACTCACACCTGATTGTCATCCCATTGATTGAAAACACCTGACTCTAATTTCACCTTCAAATTAACTGCTAATCCTAGAGGTTCACATACTTTTGCCACTCACAGATATGTAATATTGGATCATTTTCCTCAATAAATAAATGACCAAGTCTAATATTTTTGTCTCATTTGTTTAACTGGGTTCTCTTTATCTACTTTTAGGACTTGTGTGAAAATCTGATGATATTTTAGGTCATATTTACGCAGAAATACAGAAAATTCGAAAGGGTTCACAAACTTTCAAGCACCACTGTATTCACATCTCACACCCAGTGTTCCTGGAAATGGTTCCAGAGCCATCTCGACCCTGACCAGGATGAATCGTTTACTGAAGATGAATGAATGAAGAACACATAGAGTGACTCAGCATCAGTCTTCCAAATAAATATATTAAAATGATGACTTTTCCACAACATATTTTATAATACGAGTATTGCTTTAATAGTTACATCAGTGCTCAGACTATGTGTGAATTACCACCATAAGTACTTTAAATGGTTTTCATTTTGGATTTCTGTAGAAGCCATCTGTGCTTAATTAACAAAATTCTCATCCAGCGTACAGTTGGGGTCAAAAGTTTACATACAGTCACATGAATGTCATCTTGGAAATGAATGTCATAGCAATATTTGGGCTTTCAGTAATTTCTTTGAACTGTTCTTTTTCTGTGGCAGAATGATTGTACAGCATACAGCATTAATTAAAAAAAACACTCGAATTTGGTGCACAAGTTTTAATTTTCTTTGGGTTTTCTGAAATCAACACAGGGTCAAAATTATACATACAGGTTCAAATTTACATACGCTGACTTAGATTATTAATTCAGAGGTGCTGAAACTTCCAAAATGTCTCTTATCTTGGCAAGGCCAAGGTCTCTTAACTTCCTTTGAGTGATCATGATTGACTACAGCTGGTAGCTTCTCTGTGCCTTCATAAAAAGGGTTTGTTTACAGCACTCATTGGATTGACCAACACATAATACAATGGGAAAGTCCAAGGAGCTCAGTGCAAATCGGAGAAAGAGGATCGCAGATGTACACAACCCCGGAATGGTTCTTGGAGCCATTTCTAAACAACTGCAAATTCCAAGATCAGTTCAAACAATTGTATATAAGTTATTGTGAGGCATAGTCACTTTACCAAGCCACTTTGCTTCAAGAAAACCCAAACTGTCATCTTCAGCTGAAAGGAAATTGGTTTGGATGGTCAGCAACAACCTGGGAACCACCATGGCACAGCCCTGCCATGAACTGGAAGCTGATGGATCACTGTCAACAGTTCAGATCACCATGGACTAAGAGGCTGCTATCCAAGACATAACCCCCTGCTCCAAAACTGACACCTTCAAGCTTAACTAAAGTTTGAAGCTGACCACATGGACAAAAAAAAGCCTTCTGGAGGAAAGCTGTATGGTCAGATGAGACAAAGATTGAGTTGTTTGGCCACAATGACCACCATGTTGTAGGTACAACACAGTCCCTTTAACAAACTACATTTCCCATCAGCCAACTTCCGCGTTGACCTACGTCACGCCTGGGCGGGATCACCTACGTCACGTCCTCCATGACGTCACTTCCTCCCTGAAGGCATAAGTAACGGAACAACGCTTCCGTCTCTCTCGTCTTGGATGTCAAGCCATCTGGACACAAAGAGATACCCCACACCAGAAAACCCAAGAAAAGACGTCTTTCTCCCGAGAATACGATTCAACACGGTTTTTGTTTACCCTTGGCCACGGTAGACCACTTAAATCGTGCCATCTCTCTCTCGGTTGAGCTACAGCCGGTTTGTTTGTCTATTATAGTAACGTTACGAACTGCAGCCCGGAACAGTTCATTTAAAGTTTAGAAGTGACCAGATCCTTCTAATTAAAAAGCTGTGCACATTGTCTGATCAGAGAATTTCTTTTCATCACGAGCGACCACGCGTCGGACCAAGGAATCCTCTGCCTTCCACGGAAGCGACTCACGTCCTTCACAATGGTGAAACTCCAAAAGTCTCGGAACATCTTCTCATAATCCTCCGATAGAGGCGAGATACTGAAGTAAGAGACTGGCATTTGGGCATAAAACTAGTCTTAGGAATTAGCTTTTTTATGAAGCAGTGTGAATTTAAACTCAGGAACGGTTTAATTGTGTACACTGTAAACACGTAGGATGTTGAATTGATGATTGTTCTATTTTGTTTTGACCTCTCAGTTGTTTTAATAGATAGGCTGTTGCATGCTTTCTTCTATTCCTTCCTAACACTCTTAATTTCATTCTTACACATATCTTGACCTTATCAAGGTTTCAGTGGATTTAGTAATGCTATAAGCTAGTGAAATTAGCCTACGGCCAATTCTTTTGTCTCATTAGCATCCAGGGCTAATTGTATTGTCTCAAGGGACCACAAGGCCTCCACCACGTGGAGTTAGCTACCAGAGCCAATTCTTTTGTTTCCACACACACACACACACACACACACACACACAAACACATCTTAGCTAGCCACACGGCTAATTCTTTTGTCTCGTTAGCAAGCTAGGCTAACCTTTTGTTTACCACGAGGCCTACACACACACACACACACGCTCATCAAGTATATATCATATTTGTATATAATGATTCCAACTGTTATTATTCATTTTATCTTTGTTATAATAAATTCAATTAATTATTGAAATTGTGTGTGTTTATTTGTTGTTCTGATATTTTTGAAGTACCCAACCTCAAAGAATTCCAAGGTGCATATGAGTTATGTAACACGGTAAGTGATCATAATAATTTGGAATATACCAAAATTTAGCTGTTTGGTAATTTATTATTAAGCACCAAAATTAATGGTATTAATTAATGAGACTGATTTAATGAGACTGATTCAATGATTTAATGAGATTGATCACTTAATTACCAATTGCACCTACAATGTACAGAGGGACACTGTACCAGCTGGTGGTGGTGGTAGGATCATCATGCTCTGGGGCTGTTTTGCTGCCAGTGGAACTGGTTCATTGCATAAAGTGGATGGAATAATGAAGGAGGAGGACTACCTCAGAATTCTTCAGCATAAACCATCAGAAACTTGAACACAATTTGGGAGTTACAACAGGACAATGAACCCAAACAAGCATCAGAGCTGGTTGTGGAGGATAAAGCAGGCTAATATTAATCTTAAAGCAAGTCATGACCCTATTGAAAATATATGAACCGTGCTTATAAGTTGAGTCCATGCCAAGAAAAAAAAAACTAATTTAATTGAACTCTATCGGTTCTACCATGAAGAGTCATGAAATATCCAACCAGAATTCTGCCAGAAGCTTGTTCATGGTAAACAAAAATGTTTGGTCAAGGTGAATCTTACGAAGAGACATTTACCCAAATATTAGGTGTGCTGTATGTATATTTTTGACCCTGTATGTATAATTTTGTCCCGGTGTTGATTTCAGAAAACTCAAAGAAAATTCAAACTTGTGCACCAAATTCTAGTGTTTTTTTTTTTATTAAAGCTGTATGCTGTACAATCATTCTACCACAAAAAAAAGAACAGTTCAAAGAAATTACTGAAAGCCCAAATATTGCCATGACATTCATATCCAAGATGACATTCATATTACTGCATGTAAACTTTTGACCACGACTGTAGTTTTTCTGCACTGTAGTGTTATCTTCATGTAGATTAATGTTGCACTCCAATGGGAGAGTGTGATTCTGCTGTTTACACAGAGCACCAATACTTATGACTTAGCACCAATACTTATGACTTACACTCCTCCACTGTACTACAGTCTATAATAATGTCAATTGTATTGTCACTAAACAGGCTGTTGATCAAACATTCTCCATCAATTGTATAGAATTTTGTCCTCCATTAAAGCAAGTATATGCCAAGTTGATTTATCAAATATACATTGCGAAACCTTTGGTTCTTGTGCACCAATCACAGTGTTACAGCTTTCTTGATTTAACCTTTGACCCCTGAGATTTTCAATGTTGTAGTGCTGTCAATAACTCCAAGCTCTGTACACTTCAGGGTGCATGGAGCTACTCTAGGGGTTGGATCTCTCTTAGCTGGCTTCCTTGGAGAGTCTACAATGGTAGCGATCGCAGCCTGCTATGTCTACCGGAAACAGGTGAGGAGGTACCATCAAATCTTACAGAATCCATGATTGGACTCATCATAAGGACATCTCTCTTGCTTTGCCTTTTGTAATTTCTATCTCTTGGCCTTGTTTCATTTCATTAACTATACTTCAAGCTAGTTTGCTACAGCATGTGCAAGTGTCTGTTAATACTCAGGCAATTCTTGTAAGATGTAGGAAAGTAGAACTGATGAAGGCTGAGCTCAGTGCTCAATCCAATACAAGTCAATTGATGGACTGGTTCGAGCTGAGAGAAAGGATACAGTAACTCGGATAACAACTCTGTACAACTGTGGTGAGCAGAAAAGCATATCAGAATGCACAACATGTCAAACCTTGAGGCTTGATGGCCTACAACAGCAGAAGAACACATTAGGTCCCACTTTTGTCAGCCAAGAACAGAAATATGAGGCTGCACTGGGCATGCTCACCAAAACTGGACAGCTGAAGACAGGAAAAACATAGCCTGGTCTGCTGAATCTTGATTTCTGCTAAGGCACACAGGTGTCAGGGTCAGAATTTGGCACAAATCCATGGATCCAGAATTTGGCACAAAGCCACAGATCCAACCTGCCTTGTGTTAACAGTCCAGGCTGGTGGAGGTGGTGTAATGGTGTGGGGAATGTTTTCTTGGCACACTTTGGGCCTGTTAACACCAAATCAATCATTGCTTGAATGTCAGATTGAGTATTGTTGCTGACCATGTGCATCCCTTTATGGACACAATTTACCATCTGGTTGCATCTAGCATGATGATCCACCATGTCACAAAGCAAAAGTCGTCTCAGACTGGTTTCATGAACATGACATGAGTTCAGTGTTCAGACTTCAGTCACCGGATCTGAATCCAGTAGGAAACCTTTGGGATGTTGTAGAATAGGAGATTCACAGTGCATGTGAAAAATCTGCAGGAACTGCATGATGCAACATGAAGCAGAATCTTAAAGGAATGTTTCCAACATGCTCTAGAATCCATGCCATGAAAAAAAAATGAGGCTGTTTTGAAAGCAAAGGGAGGCTCTGGTGTTAGTATAGTGTTTCGAATAAAGTCCTCAGTGAGTGTGTATGACACTGTAATATGATAACAGTAAATAAGGACCTTGGAATTATAAGGTTCTCCAATTATAAGCATGTCTGTGAAAAAGTTTTAGAGCAGAATATTCCTTGAGACACAGCTTTGGAAAAAATTAAGAGACCATTTCAATCTTTTTCTTACATCAGCATCTCTATGGATGGCAACCATTTCATTCCAGTGCCTGTGCTGGAGTTCCAACACAAGCACACCTAATTTTACTTAAGGAGGTACTGATTAGGTAATCACCTGATCCACATCTTATTTAACAAGGAAAAGTATAAAAACCACTGCTGTGGTCATCGCTATCCTCTTGCAATAGAATCAGTTTGGATGGAAAAAACAGTGCTAGTAGTACGGTAAATTTAACTGGATTACAAAAATATCTATTCATGCCAAAAGCATTAAAAAAGAAAAGTTTTGAGTCAGAAAAAGAAGGGCTTAATTCTGGCTTTACTGGCAGAGGGATACAGTGAGCGTCAGGCTGCTTCCATCCTCAAAATTTCAAAGATGGCAGTTCATAAGAGCAAGGTCAAGCAAGAGACATTGGGGACAACAAAGTTACAGATGGGTGGAGGGAGAAATTGACTCTCCACTTACCGGGATGATCGTCAACTCCTTCGAATGTCACTCAACAACCATAGGATGACATCAAGTGACATACAGAAAGAACAGCAAATGACAGCTGGGGTTAAGTGCACAGCAAGGACGGTTCGAAACAGGCTCCTCCAGGTGGTATTGAAGTCATGCAAAGCTAGAAAAAAAAGCCCTTCATCAATGAGCAGCAAAGAAGAGCGAGACTGAGGTTTGCTAAAGACCATAAGGATTAGACCATAGAGAACTGGAGTAAGGTCATCTTCTCTGATGAGTCCAATTTTCAGCTTCCCCCCCCATCACCTGGTTGTCTACTGGTTAGATGGAGACCTGGACAGGCCAACAAGCCACAGTGTCTTGCACCCATTGTGAAATTTGGTGGAGGATCTGTGATGATCTGGAGGTGCTTCAGCAAGGCTGGAATGGGACATATTTTTGTTTGTGAAGGACACACGAATCGAGCCATGTGCAAGGTTATCCTGGAAGAAAACTTGCTTCCTTCTGCTCTGACGAATGTTCCCCAACTCTGAGGATTGGGTTTTCCAGCAGAAGAATGCTCCATGCCACACAGCGAAGTCAATCAAGGTTTGGATGGAGGACCACAAGATCAGGACCCGGTCATGGCCAGCTCAATCTCCAGACCTGAACCCCATTGAAAACCTCTGGAATGTGATCAAGAGGAAGTTGGCTTGTCAGACGCCATCAAACAAAGCTGAGCTGATTTGAATTTTTGCACCAGGACTGGCATAAAGTCACCCAAGAGCAATGTGAAAGACTGGTGGAGAGCATGCCAAGATGCATGAAAGCTGTGATTTAATGTCAGGGTTATTCCACCAAATATTGATTTCTGAACTCATCCAAAGTTCAAACATTAGTATTGTGTTGTTTTAAAATTGAATATGATCTTGATTTCTATGCGTCATTCAAGGTCTGAAAACATTTCGTCTTTTTTTTATTTTAATCAGTTGTCATTTTCTGCAATTAAATGCTTGAAGTGACAATATTTTTCAGTGGAAATTAGGGGAAATGTCAGTAGTTTATGGAATAAAACAAAAATGTTCATGTTCCTCAAACACATACCTATAAATAGTAAAACCAGAGAAGCTGATAATTTTGCAGTGGTCTCTTTTTTTTAACACAGCTATATATATCCTGTTGTTTCACAACACTGTTGACTTCACAAGTCAGAAATTGTTGATTAATTTTCTATAACGGCAGCTCTGACAGTAGTTCTAGCCGTAATGTAAATGATAGGTTTATATTAATGCACTTCTTCAAATACATTATCATTTTCATAGTAACTTACAGGGACAGATATGCTACATAATCAGTCAATAAGTTTGCAGACACAGGAAAGTCTTCAGGACAGAGGACTTTGTACATTCTGGTTTCTCAGTAACATGACGAGTTACAGGGTTTTTCTTTTTAACTTCAAGGGAGAGAGAACAACTGTTTATACAGTGGATATAAAAGTTTACACACTTCTGTTAAAACTGCATGTTTGTGATGTTAAAAAAATGAAACCAAGATACAATATATAATCTCTGACCATTTTCCAATGTTCTATCTTTAATAACTTGTGCAACCAGGTTTTTCTTTTATTCCTGAAAAGTTCCTGTTGGTATTTCATTTGAATTTTGTTCTGCTGTATAACATTAAACATGGAAAAGATCTGACGTGACGTATCTTGGTTTCTGGTTTGTTTGTTTTTTTACATCACAAAAACCTGATTTTTAATGGGGGTGTGTAGACTTTGTGTCCACTGTAGCTTCTGTAATGTAAGTGATAACAGGAATAACTTGTGTTATGGACGTTCCATAACATTAAATGTAGCTATAAATGGTTAAAAAGCATGATGTTGTTCATTAATAAATTAAAATCTAATATTTGGCAAATCGCTGTTGGTTAGAGGGAATGGCACACTTATTCTAACCACATTCACTGGATCTGAGGAATCGCACACTCTCTGGTTGGCTACTCTACTAATAGGCTATCAGCTCATATACCGTGAGTAGAGAAAAACAAAATGGCAGAGCATGTTGCTGAACCAACCAAGGACGAAATAAAAACTCCACTTGATAACAAAACCCCAAAAATTATCAAGTATTTAAAAGAAACAGAGATAGCTGAAAGAATATAGTGTTATCGTACCCCCCATATCTCCTGTTCCACATTCCAGCCTAGTCAGTGGCGGTAGTGCCACCGTTGGTGAAGTTGGTTTGCTAACCACCAAAAAAAAACCTAAAGAAGAAGAAAAACAAAATGGTGGCGCATGTTGTTTAAGCATCTCGGGGTTTTGTTCACGAGTGAGGGTAAGAGGGAGCGGGAGTTGGACAGATGGATCGGGGCAGCGTCAGCAGTGATGCGGACGCTAAACCAGTCTGTTGTGGTAAAGAGAGAGCTGAGCCAAAAGGCAAAGCTCTCAATTTACTGGTCCATCTACAGTGGTGCTTGAAAGTTTGTGAACCCTTTAGAATTTTCTATATTTCTGCATAAATATGACCTAAAACAACATCAGATTTTCACAAGTCCTAAAAGTAGATAAAGAGAACCTGATTAAACAAATGAGACAAAAATATTATACTTGGTCATTTATTTATTGAGGAAAATGATCCAATATTACATATCTATGAGTGGCAAAAAGTATGTGAACCTCTAGGATTAGCAGTTAATTTGAAGGTGAAATTAGAGTCAGGTGTTTTCAATCAATGGGATGACAATCAGGTGTGAGTGGGCACCCTGTTTTATTTAAAGAACAGGGATCTATCAAAGTCTGATCTTCACAACACATGGTTGTGGAAGTGTATCATGGCATAAACAAAGGAGATTTCGGAGGACCTCAGAAAAAGCGTTGTTGATGCTCATCAGGCTGGAAAAGGTTACAGAACCATCTCTAAAGAGTTTGGACTCCACCAATCCACAGTCAGATTGTGTACAAATGGAGGGAATGAAGACCATTGTTACCCTCCCCAGGAGTGGTCGACCAACAAAGATCACTCCAAGAGCAAGGCATGTAATAGTCGGTGAGGTCACAAAGGACCCCAGGGTAACTTCTAAGCAACTGAAGGCCTCTCTCACATGGGCTAATGTTAATGTTCATGAGTCCACCATCAGGAGGACACCAAACAACAATGGTGTGCATGGCAGATTTGCAAGGAGAAAGCCACTGCTCTCCAAAAAGAACATTGCTGCTCATCTGCAGTTTGCTAAAGATCACGTGGACAAGCCAGAAGGCTATTGGAAAATGTTTTGTGGACGGATGAGACCAAAATAGAACTTTCTGTGAATCTTGGTCATTGTAGTTTTCGGCAGCCATGTTTGTAGTTTGGTTAGCGCTGTTGGTTTCAGCACTCCTACTGAGAGTATATAGTTTTTATTTATCAAATTTGTAAAGAATAAAAATGCTCTGTTTCTCAAAATCCAGTGAATGTAGATATAATAAAACAGTTATTCCACTCAATCTCGTCATACATGGCTTATCAGCTCACGTACGCCTCGATTTCGTGGAATAACTGTTAAATATGTTTATCCTTTATTAACCCACTTTGAGGGAGAAACAACCCTCTGCTTTGTGTTGTTCCCTGTATTTTTGAGTTCAAATGATCACTTATTGCACGTGTTATGATTTCTATATATTCATTTAGGTTTATTTTTATCAAGGGTGCCAATAATTCTGGAGGGCACTCTATTTTATTGCCAACTACTTCAGTATATGCGTCAATCCCCGCAAGGCAGCAGGACTAGACAACATCCCGGGGAGGGTCCTGAAAGCCTGCGCACATGAGCTCACTGAGGTGTGGACAGATATCTTGAACACCTCCCTCTCCCAGGATGTGGTGCCAGTGTGTCTGAAGACATCTTCCATCGTTCTAGTGCCCAAGTGTGCAGCAGTGAGGAGCATGAATGACCATCGACCAGTGGCTCTCATCCCGATAGTCATGAAATGCTTCGAACGCCTGGTCATGGACCACATTAAGGAGAAGGTGGACATGAATGTGGACCCAGACCAGTATGCGTACAGGAGGAACAGGTCTGTAGAGGACGCCATCTCATCCGTCGTCCACTCTGCTCTCACCCACCTGGAGAGCGGAGACACCTACGTGAGGCTGCTCTTCCTGGACTTTAGCTCGGCGTTCAACACGATCGACCTGCAGACTTTAGTCAACAAACTGCTGCCGCTTGGATTACCACCATCCCTCTGCAACTAGGTACTGGATTTTCTGACACACAAGCCACAGACAGTGAGGATCCACGGTGTCTCTTCTTCTACCATCATCCTCAAAAACGGCTCCCCCCGGGGTTGCGTCCTCAGCCCCCTGCTCTACACTCTGTTCACATATGACTGCTCGGCTAAACATCCAGGCAGTCGTATTGTGAAGTTCGCGGATGACACAGCAGTGGTGGTGGGACAGATATCCCACGGTGACGAGTCAGCATACAGACAGGAGGTGGAGGACCTGGTGGACTGGTGCAGGGACAACAATCTCTGCATCAATGTGGGGAAAACAAAGGAAATGGTTGTGGACTTCAGGAGAGGTGACCACGCCCCCTCCCCCTTCTGCATCGGAGGAGAAGCTGTAGAGATGGTCCACAGCATCAAGTACCTGGGGGTCTACATCTCTAGCGACTTGAAGTGGACCACGAACACAGCCAGCATGGTCAAGAAGGCCCACCAACGCCTCTACTTTTTGAGGAGGCTAAGGCAGGCCGGACTGAGCCCTGAGGTCCTGGGACCCTTCTACAGGTGTGTGGTGGAGAGCACACTGACCTCCTCCATCACCTCCTGGTATGGAAACTGCTCAGCTGTGGACAGGAAGACTCTGCAGAGGGTGGTGTGTACAGCACAGAAGATCACCCGTTGCAGCCTGCCGTCCATAGAAGACATCAACAACAGCCGGTGCAGGAGCAGAGCGGCCTGCATCATGGGTGACTCCACCCACCCAGCACACAGACTATTCAGTCTCCTCCCCTCCAGAAAAAGACTCTGCAGCATCAGGGCCAAACTATCAAGGCTCCAGCGCAGCTTCTTCCCAGAAGCTGTGAGACTAATGAACACTAAGCCTAAGCTCTGATGCTGCCCCCCAACTCCCCTCATTTTGCACATATTGAAGTTTTTACTGTTCACCTGAACACTTTTTAATCACGGTTGCACTATTTTCTATTCTATTTTTATATTTATTTTTAATTTTAATTCTTCTATTTATATACGCTGCTGGCCCTGAGGCACAAATTTCGTTTACGTGTGAAACATGCAAATGACAATAAAGAACCTTGACCTAGTTTGATGAAATTTGAGTTTTCCTCAGCCAGCATTCCTCCCTCTTCCATTTCTACACCCTTCAGGCTGATACATTTTTAGTAAGGTTTTAACAGTTTTTAAAAATGGATTTTATTTTCCTCTTCCCAGAAAAAGAAGAAAGATTGTGACGGGGAGGCAACCATCGAGGGGGAGGACTCAGCTCCGATGAATGAGGTGCGCTCTGGCCGCCGGATAGATGACATCGTTGAACTGAGAGAGGAGGATGAGGAAGAAGAGTGAGCTCATGATTTTCTGAGACGTCGGCCTCATGTGCATTCCTCCTGGTTATGTTCAGTGCTCGTAGGAGGATGTGTTGAGGGGGGGAACCAGGGATCTTTTGCTTTGCAGGGCAGTGTTTTCATCGCTTCCTGCCCCCTTTTGCTGCTCTTTCCCCCTTTGCAATGTGCACATGGAGGATGCTTAAAAAGGGAGCTGTAGTTAGAAATCATGAAAGACAGAAAGGACAGATTTCTATTGTATTAAATATCATTCAACCACACATGCACATCTCGGTAGATGTTTTCCAGCTGTCGTCGGAAACCTCTGTGCAGAGGACAATGAAGATATCGATTTGTACCAAAGCAATGTCGCGTGTTAACTGCTTTTCTTCTATGCTCTGAGCTCTACTGTGCTGCCGTCCTAAACGTTTATGAACCCTGACATGGAATATAAATACAAAAATTCTACACACACTAACTTCATCTTCTTGGAATGTCAATATCTTTGGTTGTTATTTTTTATCTTGCATACACCGCAGAAAGAAGATATTACCTTTCCAGGAGCGTGGACCTCTGAACCCGAATGTTGCTCCACAGCTGAGACCTTTTATTCTAGAAATGTTTAAAATAGAGTCACAGATGCACACACTAATACATCTCTATACAGACAGATTTTTTAAATCAGATTTGAGTGTGTATTAGATTAATAACATGACTAGATGAACAAAATGGCTTCCGAGTGACAAGTGGTTGAAGTTTGCGGGCCATTTTAGAGGCACTATTTTTTAATATGCAATGTCATAGGTGTATAAACTCTGGTACCGTTTTGTATGGGTGATATAAAGTCTGTATGTGGTGGGAAAAGGAAGGAGGATATTGCCGTGCATTTTCTTTTCATGCTCATGCCTGTTGCAGTATTTTTAAAAAGTACTTATTTAATTTGGCCATTTATTTTCAATTTCAGGATGTAACTTATTGCAATTATATACCGATCAGCCATAACATTATGACCACGGAGAGGTGAAGTAAATAACATTGATTATCTCACTACAATGGCACCTGTCAAGGGGTGGGATATATTAGGCAGCAATAAAACAGTCAGTTCTTGAAGTTGATGTGTTGGAAGCAGGAAAAATGGGCAAACATGGGGATCTGAGTGACTTTAACAAGAGCCAAATTGTGATGGCTAGATGACTGGGGCTGATCATCTCCAAAACAGCACATCTTTTGGGTTGTTCCTGGTATGTAGTGGTTAGTACCTAACAAAAGTGGTCCAAGGAAGGAGAACCGGGGACAGGGTCATGGGTGTCGAAGACTCACCTATTCACATGGGGCATGAAGGCTAGCCCATATGGTCCAATCCCACAGAAGAACTACTGTCGCACAAACTGCTGAAAAAGTTAGACAGTAGCTCTTCTGTGGGATTGGACCATATGGGCTAGCCTTCATGCCCCATGTGAATAGGTGAGTCTTCGACACCCATGACCCTGTTGCCGGTTCATCGGTTATCCTTCCTTGGACCACTTTTGGTAGGTACTAACCACTGCATACTGGGAACACACCACAAGATGTGCTGTTTTGGAGATGCTCAGGCTCCGTCATCTAGCCATCACAATTTGGCCCTTGTTAAAGTCGCTCAGATCCTTACGCTTGTCCATTTTTATTGCTTCTAACACATCAACTTCAAGAACCGACTGTTCTCTTGCTGCCTAATATATCCGACCCTTTGACAGGTGCCATTGTAATGAGATAATCAATGTTATTCACTTCACCAGTCAGTGTTTTTAATGTTATGGCTGATCGAGATATATATATCACACAAAATGAACCATGAAGTCCAGTTGATCATCCCTTTCCTGTCCTACACTACTGTAACTATAAACACAAGTATTTCTGCACAAGTATTTATGATGTCTACAGCATTCATTTGTTTGATTTTGTTTGTGATGATGAGCAATGTCTGGCCATGCTCCTTTTGTATTAAACATTACTGCTTGAACCAAAGCAGAGGAAATGCACAGTCGATGTTCAGATATTTACAGTTGTCCAGTTCAGACAATGACAGCTTTATTCCACAGTGATTAAAGGGTGACAATGTGGTTCAAGATGTTTCATCCTGGTTTTTTTTCTCTTTTATTTTATTAATTTTCACTTTCCTTTAATGCAAAAGTAGGTCTTTAGTAACAGTTTAACAGCTTGACATTTCATGGGAAAAGAGGCAGAACTGTTCTGGAGACTGATAAAAATAACATCACAACTGATCCAAAGACCCAAATTTTAGTAAATGTAATGAAACAAACACTCACAATCATGTTTTAATTAACTGTTATGAGAAATGATATCTCAAAGTATTATATTTTCCCCTAAAAAATAACCAAATGCACTTGCGGTGGCTATTTGATCCAACTGATTTGCTGTTTGTTTTCTTTTAAAACCTCACTGTAGAGAAACAGTGCCCTCTGCTGAGTGCCAAAAGTTTTGCACTCACCACTATCACTAACATTCTTCATCTTGCCAAGAGCTCCATCTTAACCTGGAGTAACTCTTCGACCTCCATATTATCGCACTCCACTTTCGTGTGTATCATCCACATCCATCTCAGTTTCTTCACCTGGGGTAAAAGCTACTCTGGGATTTAAACACAAGCCTCATCACCATCACTTCACTCACTTTTAAATCAGTGGGAAAATAATCGCAGTGACATCTGTCTGTTCACCAATTTGTTTTATTCGTGTCTTTTTGAATGTGGTTCACTGTTTTGATGATGATGTGATGGAGCAGGAGCACCATAGGCATTCTACAGCCAGTATCTGATTATAAACTGAATTCTCATCTCATTATCTCTAGCCGCTTTATCCTTCTACAGGGTCGCAGGCAAGCTGGAGCCTATCCCAGCTGACTACGGGCGAAAGGCGGGGTACACCCTGGACAAGTCGCCAGGTCATCACAGGGCTGACACATAGACACAGACAACCATTCACACCTACGGTCAATTTAGAGTCACCAGTTAGCCTAACCTGCATGTCTTTGGACTGTGGGGGAAACCGGAGCACCCGGAGGAAACCCACGCGGACACGGGGAGAACATGCAAACTCCGCACAGAAAGGCCCTCGCCGGCCCCGGGACTCGAACCCAGGACCTTCTTGCTGTGAGGCGACAGCGCTAACCACTACACCACCGTGCCGCCCCACCACCATGTTAAACTTTGTAAAACTGGCTCCTTATGAAACATGATTTTTGCAGGGAGCCATCAAGGCAAAGTTAGAAAGTAACTTAATATAAAGTACAATCTTAACGAATAAATGTCTAAGCACAGTCACCTCCAAAGGTATTGGAACAGCAAGGCCAATTCTTTGGTTTTTGCTATACACTGAAGACATTTGGCTTTGAGATCAAAACATGAATATGAGATCAGAATTTCAGCTTTAATTTTCCGGATACGGTATTTACATCTACACTGTCTTGCAAAAGTATTCATCCCCCTTGGTGTTTGTCCTGTTTTGTCGCATTACGAGCTGGAATTAAAATGGATTTTTGGAGGGTTAGCACCATTTGATTTACACAACATGCCTACCACTTTAAAGGTGCACATTGTTTTTTTATTGTGACACAAACAATAATTAAGATGAAAAAACAGAAATCTGGAGTGTGCATAAGTATTCACCCCCTTTCGTATGAAACCCCTAAATAAGAGCTGGTCCAACCAATTCACTTCATAAGTCACATAATTAGTTGATTAAGATCCACCTGTGTGCAATCAAAGTGTCACATGATGTCTGTATAAAGCAACCTGTTCTGGAAGGACCCTGACTCTGCAACACTACTAAGCAAGCAACATGAAAACCAAGGAACCTCCAAACAGGTCAGAGACAAAGTTGTGGAGAAGTATAGCAGGGTTGGGTTATAAAAAATATCCCAAACTTTGACTATCCCAGGGAGCACCATTAAATCCATTATAGCAAAATGGAAAGAATATGGCAGCACTACAAACCTGACAAGAGAAGGCCGCCCACCAAAACTCACAGACTGAGCAAGGAGGACATTAATCAGAGATGCAACAAAGACACCAAAGATAACACTGAAGGAGCTGCAGAGATCCACAGCGGAGTTGGGAGTATCTGTCCATAGGACCACTTTAAGCTATACACTCCATAAAGTGGGGCTTTATGGAAGAGTGGCCAGAAAAAAGGTCATTGCTGAAGAAAACGTTTGGAGTTTGACCAACAGCATGCGGCAGACTCCCCAAACATGGCTCTATGTCAGGGGTGGGGAACGTCCAGCCTGCAGCCGTATACGGCCCACGAGACCGTTTGATCCGGCCCGCAAGACAATTTCATAATTACTCACACACACACACACACACACACACAATAATAATAATTTTATATATATATATATATATATATATATACACACACACACACACAGTGCTGAGCGTAAATGAGTCCACCCCCTTTGAAAAGTAACATTTTAAACAATATCTCAATAAACACAAACGATTTCCAAAATGTTGACAAGACAAAGTTTAATATAACATCTGTTTAACTTATAACAGGAAAGTAAGGTTAATAATATAACTTAGATTACACATTTTTCAGTTTTACTCAAATTAGGGTGGTGCAAAAATGAGTACACCCCACAACAAAAACTACTACATCTAGTACTTTGTATGGCCTCCATGATTTTTAATGACAGCACCAAGTCTTCTAGGCATGGAATGAACAAGTTGGTGACATTTTGCAACATAAATCTTTTTCCATTCTTCAACAATGACCTCTTTTAGTGACTGGATGCTGGATGGAGAGTGATGCTCAACTTGTCTCTTCAGAATTCCCCAGAGAAAATAATTTCTTTCCACCACAAAGGTGAAGGCTACAAGAAGATCAGCAAAGCTTTACTTATCAGTCAGAATACTGTAGCAAAAGTGGTACAAAAATTTAAGAAAGATGGAACTGCAACCATCTCACAGAGACGTCCAGGTCGTCCACGGAAGTTAACACCTCGACAGGAGCGTCTTCTGATGAGAAGGGTTGAAGAAAATCGGCATGCAAGTTCACTGCAGTTATCTAAAGAAGTAGAAAGCCAAGCTGGGGTGACTATTTCCCGTGGCACAATACGGCGTACACTGCAGAGGAATGGCATGCATGGATGCCGTCCACGAAAGAAGCCTCTCCTAAAACCCAGGCACAAAAAAGCCCGCCTAGAGTTTGCCAGGGCCCATGCTGACAAAGATGAAGACTACTGGGACTCTATACTCTGGAGTGATGAGACCAAGATAAATGTTTTTGAAACTGATGGCTTCAAAACTGTATGGCGTCGCAAAGGTGAGGAATCCAAAGAAAACTGCATGGTGCCTACAGTGAAACATGGTGGTGGCAGTGTCCTTATGTGGGGCTGCATGAGTGCTGCTGGTGTTGGCAATAATAATAATAATAATAAGTTCAATTTATATAGCGCATTTCACAAACCCAAGGACACTTTACACAGGAGTTACAAAAAAAAAGGCCACACTAGGAAGAGTAGTGTGAGGTAAAGAGGAAAATTTTCAAATTGGCTTTGAAGGAAAAAGAGTGGAACAGTCACAAAGCGATTGTGGTAATGAGTTCCAAAGTTTAGGAGCAGCAACACTGAATGATCTGCCACCCATAGATGCCAGTTTAAAATGTGGGACAGTCAAAAGTCCACAGACAGAAGATCTGAGGTTGGTGCGCAGAAAGGATTGACTGTGTTGGTTAAAAAAAGAAATGAGTCGTCTCAGTCTGAATCCAAATTGGTTGTGTGCCACTGTATCATACACCAAGAGAGCCTGTGTGCACATTCCCTGAAGCTCAATAATGTGATGACTACTGTTGTTTCCACCATCAACTTCATTAAAAGCAGAGGACTTAACAGCCACCAGTTTAAAGAGCTACTGAGTGAGCTTGAGTCAGAGTACGGAGGCCTGGTTTACCATTGTGAGGTGCGGTGGCTGAGTCGTGCAGATATGCTTGCACGCTTCTACAACTTGAGGGAAGAAGTAAAGCAGTTCATGGAGATGAAGGGCAAACCAGTCGCTGAACTCAGTAATAGCAAGTGGCTGTGTGATTTGGCCTTCATGGTGGATATTATCAAGTACCTCTCAGAACTGAATGTTAAGCTCCGAGGTCCCAACCAGCTTTTCAGCTCACTGTTTTCAGAATCAGAATCACTTTTATTGCCAGGTATGTGGGGACACACAAGGAATTTGACTCCGGTTTCTCCGGTAGCTCTCATAGTACAAAACAGATAAAAAGCGTATACACAAAACAAACAAACAAACAAAAAATTGGTGCAATAGGTGCATAGTGCAAAGTAATCCAAGTAAGTCAAGTATGAAATAGATAAAGTATACAGTGAGCACAGAATAACAGTATGAGTGTGCAGATATTTTGCAAGTGATATTACTGATATATGAATCTGAATTTTAGCTGTTCATCACAGAGACAGTCTGAGGGGAAAAAACTATTCTTGTGTCTGGTTGTTTTTGCATACAGTGATCTATATCGCCTCCCTGAGGGGAAAAGATTAAACAGATTGTGACCAGGGTGTCTCAGCTCATCTCATTATCTCTAGCCGCTTTATCCTGTCCTACAGGGTCGCAGGCAAGCTGGAGCCTATCCCAGCTGACTACGGGCGAAAGGCGGGGTACACCCTGGACAAGTCGCCAGGTCATCACAGGGCTGACACATAGACACAGACAACCATTCACACTCATGGTCAATTTAGAGTCACCAGTTAACCTAACCTGCATGTCTTTGAACTGTGGGGGAAACCGGAGCACCCAGAGGAAACCCACGCGGACACGGGGAGAACATGCAAACTCCACACAGAAAGGCCCTCGCCAGCCACTGGGCTCGAACCCAGCCCTTCTTGTTGTGAGGCGACAGCGCTAACCACTACACCACTGTGCCGCCATGTGACCAGGGTGTGATGGGTTCAAATGTTTTCAAATGTGAAATCATTTGAAGCTAAACTGAAGCTGTGGCAAGTGCAACTGAAAAGGGGAAACACTGTGCACTTTCCTACTTTGCAAGAACAAAACCCTGCTGTGACATCTGAATATGCTGGGGAGTGTGCAAAACTACTCCAGGCCTTTGGAGAGAGGTTCCAGGACCTCAACATATTTGCACATATGTGCAAATATGCACATTCATTCAATGTGGAACCAGCTGATGTGCTGTGTAACCAGTCGTTTATTGCTCTGCGTTGTGATTGGTCCGGGGTGGGTATAAAAAGTGACCCCGACACAGCTGATTCCTTTCGGGAACTTTACTGCAAAACCAACGGATCAAAAAGTATTTGAAAAACCCCACATCTATTTGGAATTTCATTTCGCATCATGTATTCTCAAATTTAGGCAGCCTTAATTTCCTGCTGCTCTGCAATTACAGCATCCCAAAAATACCACTGAAACTTTCTCACTTCCATCGACAGGTTCTTCTCGCATGGACATTGATTTACAAACACAGTTTCTCTCTGCAGAGTTGCTTCATTTGGAATAACCGTAATATTGTTTATAAAAACAAAACACTAACAACGGAATTGTTACGGTTAGTCAATTGT
Organism: Neoarius graeffei; assembly: GCF_027579695.1. NCBI lineage: Eukaryota > Metazoa > Chordata > Actinopteri > Siluriformes > Ariidae > Neoarius > Neoarius graeffei. The sequence goes on from NC_083569.1 coordinate 44,763,632, forward strand.
TCAAAAAAGACGGGTTGCTGTATAATTATTCTGAATTTCTTATGAGATATAATATACCAATAACACCTAGAGAATTTTCAGTGGTTTTTGATGCTATTCCTTCTGGTCTGTGTATGCTATTCAGGGGCTCTTACAGCTCTCCTCCCTTATCATTCAATCCTCCTGATGTATCACAGTCTTCTCTTAGTAGGGTTTGTTTTTCATCTGGTAAGCTTTTTAACCCCAACGTAAGAGCCATGTTTCAGGATGGCCTAGTCTCTGTCCCACCAGCATCATTTTATTGGGCCCATTTTGTGTCTGATACTGAATGGAAAAAAGTTTGGACGTTACCACAAAGAAGAGATCTCATTTAAACTGATACACAAATTCTACCCTGCAAAACAATATTTATCAAGATTTAAGAATGATATTGATGTTCACTGTTCTTTCTGCCAAAAGCATCCTGAAACTTGTTTTGGTCATGTAAATTCACTTATAAATTCTGGAGGGACTTCCACAGGTATGTTGCTGATTCTGTCTTTTCTGATTTTCACCTTTACTATAAGAATGTTATTTTTGGATTTCATAATTGTAATCACAAAGATGAAGTTGCATTCTTTTTTATAAACATGTTTTTATTTTTAGCAAAGTTTCACATACACAAGTGCAAATTCATCAACAGAAAGCTTGAACTCATCTCATCTCATTATCTCTAGCCGCTTTATCCTGTTCTACAGGGTCGCAGGCAAGCTGGAGCCTATCCCAGCTGACTACGGGTGAAAGGCGGGGTACACCCTGGACAAGTCGCCAGGTCATCACAGGGCTGATACATAGACACAGACAACCATTCACACCTACAGTCAATTTAGAGTCACCAGTTAACCTAACCTGCATGTCTTTGGACTGTGGGGGAAACTGGAGCACCCAGAGGAAACCCACACGGACAACATGCAAACTCCGCACAGAAAGGCCCCTGTTGGCCACGGGGCTCGAACCCGGACCTTCTTGCTGTGAGGCAACAGTGCTAACCACTACACCACCGTGCCGCCCAAGCCTGAACTCTTTGTACTTAAAAGAACTTGAACAATATATGAGGACAATCTCTTCATCGAAAAATACAAAGGCTTTAAAGACTATCAACATTTGCAAATCATTAAATTTGTTTACATGAAATATGCTCTCGCACACTTAATTACTCTCTAGTCTATTCTGTTTTTTTTTCTTTTTCTGTTTTTTAAGTCTGTTCTTGGAATGTCTTGCTCATATCTGTATTTTTCTCTTGATTTCGCTCTGTTTAATTGTACTTAATAAAGTTTAAATGAGAAAAAAAAAACTTTACTGCAAAACCAACATGTGCACACACAGCATGGGTGAGCTCCTTCCCCAACTCCTCTTCCCCAGGGTGACAGAGATAGGGCACGTAACCCAAGCACTATATTTACACAGTATAAAGTAAAATAAAACCAAACAAATACATTACAGGCTTCCCAGATAATTTGCAACACTTTACGGAGCAACCAAAGCTAAATAAATGTCCAGGGATAGCCTAGCCTCCCATTCAAATACAGTGGGAGTTAGCTAGCTAATCTAGCTAACTCCTTGCTAGATTATGTAACGGAGTTAGCTAGATTAGCTAGCTAGATTAGTTAGCTAATTTTTCTTATGCTAGCGGGACCTAGCATAAGAAAAATTAGCTAACATGCTAAGGGTCACAACAGTAATTTATCAGGACTCTCAAGTTTTGAATGCAGGCAAGAGTGACATCTCCCCCCCCCCCCCCCCCCCTGGTTTGGGGGGCCAGTTGAACGGGTCGCAGGAATTAATAATATTATTAGTGTTGCTGTTAATAACACTAATAATCTCATCATCTCTAGCCGCTTTATCCTTCTACAGGGTTGCAGGCAAGCTGGAGCCTATCCCAGCTGACTACAGGCGAAAGGCGGGGTACACCCTGGACAAGTCGCCAGGTCATCACAGGGCTGACACATAGACACAGACAACCATTCACACTCACACCTACGGTCAATTTAGAGTCACCAGTTAACCTAACCTGCATATCTTTGGACTGTGGGGGAAACCGGAGCACCCGGAGGAAACCCACGCAGACACGAGGAGAACATGCAAACTCCACACAGAAAGGCCCTCGCCGGCCCCGGGGCTCGAACCCGGACCTTCTTGCTGTGAGGCGACAGCGCTAACCACTACACCACCATGCCGCCCACACTAATAATTATTATTATTAATTATTATCATTATTAATAACTGCTCAGACTTGCAGAAGAAAGGATGACACATGGCACTGACAATTCAACCAAATACAAAGTCTTTATTCAATTTCCATGTATTGAATAAGTGTACGTGTGTGTGTGTGAGAGAGCAGAGAGAGAGATTATGACTGGTGTTGTTTATTGTAACTGATTATTGCCTTTTTGGAGTCCTTCATCATTTGTGTTGTTGGCTCCCATTTAAAACAGTTTGGCTCAAGTCCAGCCATTTTCAGGGTCATGATAGAGGCCAGGGCGGCACGGTGGTGTAGTGGTTAGCTCTGTCGCCTCACAGCAAGAAGATTCGGGTTCAAGCCCCGTGGCCGGCGAGGGCCTTTCTGTGTGGAGTTTGCATGTTCTCCCCGTGTCCGTGTGGGTTTCCTCCGGGTGCTCTGGTTTCCCCCACAGTCCAAAGACATGCAGGTTAGGTTAACTGGCGACTCTAAATTGACCGTAGGTGTGAATGGGAGTGTGAATGGTTGTCTGTGTCTATGTGTCAGCCCTGTGATGACCTGGCGACTTGTCCAGGGTGTACCCCGCCTTTCGCCCGTAGTCAGCTGGGATAGGCTCCAGCTTGCCTGTGACCCTGTAGAACAGGATAAAGCAGCTAGAGATAATGAGATGAGATGATAGAGGCCAATGTCCCGTCCAGAGACAAGGTGATTCAGGTTGAGGTTTTGTTCAGACCGACCACTGAAAATACCTTCTTGGCATCAGCATTTGAATGAGGAAGCACCAAAACCAAGGTTGCAATCTTTGATAGCCTCCCAAATTGGTTCAAGCCAGTCACCTTTGAAAAAGAACCCAAGGGCCTCTATTATTTAAATATTTTCCTTTTATCTTAATAATGAGCAAGTCATGTTGTGTGCAAAAAATTTCTTACTTTGTTCTTTTTTTGAGGACATTCTTCCCCAAAACTCCTCAATGTCAAAGGATGTTGGGTCCTGGGGCATGGCAATGTCCATCAGTTGGTACTCCATAAACTTCACTTATTTGGTCCTGTTCCTTTGGGTCATGAAAAGGAAGGAGTTCCTGGTATCATAAAAAGAGCACAATGTGTACAAGACTGATTAGAATGCAGTGAGAGACAGATTTGTTTTGTGATCATGACCATTAAACTTAAAAATATGTAGTCATTATGTGAAAACCCTTGCCTGTCTAGAAAGTAGAGGGTATCTTCAACCCCACACTCAGCCCTCAGCTGCACATCAATAAATCTCGCATGTTTCAGGAGAGCATCTTCCAACAGGAGTTTATCCATGGCATACTCCACAGCTCTGACCAGAAAGGCCAGTGCTGCCTGCTGGAACAATACAAACTTAATCTTTCATAAAAGGGTCTTTCATAACTAATGACAAATTTTTTAAAAAATCTTCACTCTTACTGGTATTCACATGCTGCTTTAATAAGTGACACACGTTAGTGTCACTGTTATTATTACTGACCAGCGTCTGTTATTGCCTGTGAACAAGTGGAGCTGTTAGCCAGGGGATCATTTAAACCAGGGGTCATCAAACTACGGCCCGCAGGCCGACTCCGGCCCACCACCCCCCTTTGACCGGCCCCTCAGCCCCTCTGCCCCCCACCACTTGAACCGGCCCTATGAGGCAATCCCCAAAAGTGGTCATGGCCTATTTTTTTAAATTGCTTTTTAGCAAATAATAACATGTCTGCATCTTATATTTTGTTTATTTTATCAATTAAAATTGATATTTAGTTATAAAATGAACTATTCATATTTTCCGAATTTTCATCATATGCTTGCGATCAAGCAGTGACAGGCAGCGCACGCGCAGAGAACTGTCAGTGTTCAGGACAGCAAATGGCTAGCGGTGAGCGAAAAGCTGACAGAGAGTGCAGAGTTTTTAAAGAACAGTGGACCACCGATTATTTTTTTCGTTCAGTGTAAGGACCGTGCAGTTTGTCTTGTACGGTGGTGCTTGAAAGTTTGTGAACCCTTTAGAATTTTCTATATTTCTGCATAAATATGACCTAAAACAACATCAGATTTTCACACAAGTCCTAAAAGTAGATAAAGAGAACCCAGTTAAACAAATGAGATAAAAATATTATACTTGGTCATTTATTTATTGAGGAAAATGATCCAATATTACATATCTGTGAGTGGCAAAAGTATGTGAAACTCTAGGATTAGCAGTTAATTTGAAGGTGAAATTAGAGTCAGGGGTTTTCAATCAATGGGATGACAATCAGGTGTGAGTGGGCACCCTGTTTTATTTAAAGAGCAGGGATCTATCAAAGTCTGATCTTCACAACACATGTTTGTGGAAGTGTATCATGGCACGAACAAAGGAGATTTCTGAGGACCTCAGAAAAAGTGGTGTTGATGCTCATCAGGCTGGAAAAGGTTACAAAACCATCTCTGAAGAGTTTGGACTCCACCAATCCACAGTCAGACAGATTGTGTACAAATGGAGGAAATTCAAGACCATTGTTACCCTCCCCAGGAGTGGTCGACCAACAAAGATCACTCCAAGAGCAAGATATGTAATAGTCGGCGAGGTCACAAAGGACCCCGGGGTAACTTCTTAGCAACTAAAGGCCTATCTCACATTGGCTAATGTTAATGTTCATGAGTCCACTATCAGAAGAACACTGAACAACAATGGTGTGCATGGCAGGGCTGCAAGGAGAAAGCCACTGCTCTCCAAAAAGAACATTGCTGCTCATCTGCAGTTTGCTAAAGATCACGTGGACAAGCCAGAAGGCTATTGGAAAAATGTTTTGTGGACGGATGAGACCAAAATAGAACTTTTTGGTTTAAATGAGAAGCGTTTTGTTTGGAGAAAGGAAAACACTGCATTCCAGCATAAGAACCTTATCCCATCTGTGAAACATGGTGGTGGTAGTATCATGGTTTGGGCCTGTTTTGCTGCATCTGGGCCAGGACGGCTTGCCATCATTGATAGAACAATGAATTCTGAATTATACCAGCAAACTCTAAAGGAAAATGTCAGGACATCTGTCCATGAACTGAATCTCAAGAGAAGGTGGGTCATGCAGCAAGACAACGACCCTAAGCACACAAGTCGTTCTACCAAAGAATGGTTAAAGAAGAATAAAGTTAATGTTTTGGAATGGCCAAGTCAAAGTCCTGACCTTAATCCAATCGAAATATTGTGGAAGGACCTGAAGCGAGCAGTTCATGTGAGGAAACCCACCAACATCCCAGAGTTTAAACTGTTCTGTATGGAGGAATGGGCTAAAATTCCTCCAAGCCAGTGTGCAGGACTGATCAACTGTTACCGGAAACGTTTAGTTGCAGTTATTGCTGCACAAGGGGGTCACACCAGATACTGAAAGCAAAGGTTCACATACTTTTGCCACTCACAGATATGTACTATTGGATCATTTTCCTCAATAAATAAATGACCAAGTATAATATTTGTGTCTCATTTGTTTAACTGGGTTGTCTTTATCTACTTTTAGGACTTGTGTGAAAATCTGATGATGTTTTAGGTCATATTTATGCAGAAATATAGAAAATTCTAAAGGGTTCACAAACTTTCAAGCACCACTGTATGTAAAGAAAGTGTGTCGGTTTTCAAAGAATATAATCTGCGTCGTCACTACGAAACCCACCACAGAGTATGTTAGTTTGCGAGGGCAAACAAGAGAAGACAGGATTCAGAGGATGAAATGCGGACTGGCTGCACAACAGAATGTATTCCTTCGCCAAACCCAGATCAACCAGGCTGCTGTCCGAGCTAGCTATAAGGTAGCTCAGCTACTAGCTACCCATGGAAAGCTGTTTACTGATGGGGACTTTGTTAAAGTATACATGCTTGCTGTGGCCGAGGAGGTGTGTCCCGACAAGAAGGATGCGCTCAACGCGGTGAGTCTCTCCACACCTACTATGACCAGGCGAACCGAAGATTTGGGGGACAACTTGTCTGACCAGCTGAATGAGAGAGCGTCAGAATTCAAGTTTTTTGCTTTGGCCATGGATGAGAGCAATGACGTGAAGGACACAGCACAACTGCTGTGGGATATTGATCTATTGATCATATTATAATTTCACTGTTTTTTTAAATGTATTTATTTTATAGGCCTATTTATTTGACCTTTATTAAGTGCTGCACACAATTATTATTAATATTATTAATAATATCAACAGGCCTACCTACAATTTATAATTTTCCACTCACCTTTGCCAGTGTCAATCACCTCAACTAGGCAGATGTTTCTTACCTTGACAGCTTTGATGTTATTTTTTTTAGAAAATAAATAAATGGAATATCTGTGGTATTTCAAATTAAAACAAAGTGTGAAGACTCGATTACTACTTTTGCAAACCACTAGTAAAGATAAACAAATATGTGCCAGGAATCAAGTGTTGATGTAGTGTGGATATAGTAGTGGGGGATACAGTAGTGTGGATATAGTAGTGGGGATATAGTAGTGGGGATATAGTAGTGGGGATATAGTAGTGGGGGTATAGTAGTGTGGATATAGTAGCGTGGATATAGTAGTGGGGATATAGTAGTGGGGATATAGTAGTGTGGATATAGTAGTGGGGGATATAGTAGTGGGGGATACAGTAGTGTGGATATAGTAGTGGGGGATACAGTAGTGGGGGTATAGTAGTGGGGGATATAGTAGTGGGGGATACAGTAGTGTGGATATAGTAGTGTGGATATAGTAGTGGGGGATATAGTAGTGGGGGATACAGTAGTGTGGATATAGTAGTGGGGGATATAGTAGTGGGGGATACAGTAGTGTGGATATAGTAGTGGGGGATACAGTAGTGTGGATATAGTAGTGGCGGATACAGTAGTGTGGATATAGTAGTGGGGGATATAGTAGTGGGGGATACAGTAGTGTGGATATAGTAGTGGGGGATATAGTAGTGGGGGATACAGTAGTGTGGATATAGTAGTGGCGGATACAGTAGTGTGGATATAGTAGTGGGGGATATAGTAGTGGGGGATATAGTAGTGGGGGTATAGTAGTGGGGGATATAGTAGTGGGGGATACAGTAGTGTGGATATAGTAGTGGCGGATACAGTAGTGTGGATATAGTAGTGGGGGATATAGTAGTGGGGGATACAGTAGTGTGGATATAGTAGTGGGGGATATAGTAGTGGGGGTATAGTAGTGGGGGATATAGTAGTGGGGGATACAGTAGTGTGGATATAGTAGTGGCGGATACAGTAGTGTGGATATAGTAGTGGGGGATATAGTAGTGGGGGATACAGTAGTGTGGATATAGTAGTGGGGGATATAGTAGTGGGGGATACAGTAGTGTGGATATAGTAGTGGGGGATACAGTAGTGTGGATATAGTAGTGTGGGGATATAGTAGTGAGGGATATAGTAGTGTGGGGGATATAGTAGTGTGGGGGTATAGTAGTGAGGGATATAGTAGTGGGGGATATAGTAGTGTGGATATAGTAGTGGGGGATACAGTAGTGTGGATATAGTAGTGTGGGGGTATAGTAGTGAGGAATATAGTAGTGTGGATATAGTAGTGGGGGATACAGTAGTGTGGATATAGTAGTGTGGGGGTATAGTAGTGAGGGATATAGTAGTGGGGGATATAGTAGTGTGGATATAGTAGTGGGGGATACAGTAGTGTGGATATAGTAGTGTGGGGGTATAGTAGTGAGGGATATAGTAGTGTGGATATAGTAGTGGGGGATACAGTAGTGTGGATATAGTAGTGTGGGGGTATAGTAGTGAGGGATATAGTAGTGGGGGTATAGTAGTGAGGGATATAGTAGTGGGGGATATAGTAGTGTGGATATAGTAGTGGGGGATACAGTAGTGTGGCTATAGTAGTGTGGGGGTATAGTAGTGAGGGATATAGTAGTGGGGGATATAGTAGTGGGGGATATAGTAGTGGGGGATACAGTAGTGTGGATATAGTAGTGGGGGATACAGTAGTGTGGATATAGTAGTGGGGGATACAGTAGTGTGGATATAGTAGTGGGGGATACAGTAGTGTGGATATAGTAGTGTGGGGGTATAGTAGTGAGGGATATAGTAGTGGGGGATATAGTAGTGAGGGATATAGTAGTGGGGGATAAAGTAGTGTGGATATAGTAGTGGGGGATACAGTAGTGTGGATATAGTAGTGTGGGGGTATAGTAGTGAGGGATATAGTAGTGGGGGATATAGTAGTGTGGATATAGTAGTGGGGGATACAGTAGTGTGGATATAGTAGTGTGGGGGTATAGTAGTGAGGGATATAGTAGTGGGGGATTATAGTAGTGTGGATATAGTAGTGGGGGATACAGTAGTGTGGATATAGTAGTGTGGGGGTATAGTAGTGAGGGATATAGTAGTGGGGGTATAGTAGTGAGGGATATAGTAGTGGGGATATAGTAGTGGGGATATAGTAGTGGGGGTATAGTAGTGGGGGTATAGTAGTGTGGATATAGTAGCGTGGATATAGTAGTGGGGATATAGTAGTGGGGATATAGTAGTGGGGGTATAGTAGTGGGGGTATAGTAGTGGGGGATATAGTAGTGGGGATATAGTAGTGGGGGATATAGTAGTGGGGATATAGTAGTGGGGATATAGTAGTGGGGGTATAGTAGTGTGGATATAGTAGTGGGGATATAGTAGTGGGGATATAGTAGTGTGGATATAGTAGTGGGGGATATAGTAGTGGGGGATACAGTAGTGTGGATATAGTAGTGGGGGATACAGTAGTGTGGATATAGTAGTGGGGGATATAGTAGTGGGGGTATAGTAGTGGGGATATAGTAGTGGGGGTATAGTAGTGTGGATATAGTAGCGTGGATATAGTAGCGGGGATATAGTAGTGGGGATATAGTAGTGGGGATATAGTAGTGGGGATATAGTAGCGTGGATATAGTAGCGTGGATATAGTAGTGTGGATATAGTAGTGGGGGATATAGTAGTGGGGGATACAGTAGTGTGGATATAGTAGTGGGGGATACAGTAGTGTGGATATAGTAGTGGGAGATACAGTAGTGTGGATATAGTAGTGGGGGATATAGTAGTGGGGGTATAGTAGTGGGGGATATAGTAGTGGGGATATAGTAGTGTGGGTATAGTAGTGGGGGATATAGTAGTGAGGATATAGTAGTGTGGGTATAGTAGTGGGGATATAGTAGTGGGGATATAGTAGTGGGGATACAGTAGTGTGGATATAGTAGTGGGGGATATAGTAGTGGGGGATACAGTAGTGTGGATATAGTAGTGGGGGATACAGTAGTGTGGATATAGTAGTGGGGGATACAGTAGTGTGGATATAGTAGTGTGGGGGTATAGTAGTGAGGGATATAGTAGTGGGGGATATAGTAGTGTGGATATAGTAGTGGGGGATACAGTAGTGTGGATATAGTAGTGTGGGGGTATAGTAGTGAGGGATATAGTAGTGTGGATATAGTAGTGGGGGATATAGTAGTGGGGATATAGTAGTGTGGATATAGTAGTGGGGGATATAGTAGTGTGGATATAGTAGTGTGGGGGTATAGTAGTGGGGATATAGTAGTGGGGATATAGTAGTGGGGATATAGTAGTGGGGATATAGTAGTGAGGGATATAGTAGTGGGGATATAGTAGTGTGGATATAGTAGTGGGGGATATAGTAGTGTGGATATAGTAGTGTGGGGGTATAGTAGTGGGGATATAGTAGTGGGGATATAGTAGTGGGGGTATAGTAGTGAGGGATATAGTAGTGGGGATATAGTAGTGGGGATATAGTAGTGGGGGATATAGTAGTGGGGATATAGTAGTGGGGGATATAGTAGTGTGGATATAGTAGTGGGGGATATAGTAGTGGGGGTATAGTAGTGGGGATGGCTGTGCCAGGCTAGTAATCTCTACTACACAATGAGGCCTGCTGGTGGTCATATTTGTCTGGGTCATACAATTCTATGTTACAGTTAGGTCCATAAATATTTGTATACATTCAAGAGAAAGAGTATGTGGCAAGTCAGTGTTTATATAGGCTTAAATTCTGTTACTGAAAGTGTGTTATGTTTACAGTGAAGCACTGTGCGCACTTTATTTTTTACTTAATACAAGAAATTAATGGATGCCAACATTTTTGCCAAAATGGTATTTTATTTTCCATTGTTTAGGCAGCTTCAACATCATACTGTGAAATTCTGTTCAAATTGTTTTTTTTTCTTCTATGAAGCCTGAGCCATTTATTTTATTAGTTTATAATTATTGTTTTAGTCTTCAGGAGAGACTGCCTGCACACAGCACTAGTATTAATAGTTTTTTTTTTCTTACATGAAAGCTGAGGCATTTATATTATATTTGAAGGTAACTTCATGTTGTGCTGTGAGGTTCTCTGCACTTTAACTTTTGAACCAACAGGTGCATTTGGATAAGTAAAGCCTATTTTTCTGCATTTTTGTAGTCCTGCTAATCTTTTATATTGGTAAAGTTGTTTATAGGACCATTTCTCAATAACTTCATATTTAACATATCACTCAATTTTAATCATAAAAAGAGAAAATCGCAACAATTTCTCGCAACTTTCACTTCCTCCTGCAATGTAATCGCAACAAACACCTAAAAAAACACCGCAACTTTCATCGCAATTTTTTGGAAAACCGCCCACGAAATCCTGGGGGGACTGATATGTTTTGCATCAAAGGGTTAAAACAGGATATGACTTGCTCTGTGCTGCTCGGAGCTCATCCTTATGGTGTCCACTGAACAAAACTTTCAGAAGGTGGTTGTAGTAGAATCACGTGAACAATTTCTTCTTCTTCTTCTTCTTTAAGGTTTAATGGCGGTTGGCATCCACTATGGTGCATTACCGCCACCAACTGTATTTTTGCGGAACTGCGACACTATCTAGTTGGAGTTTCAATGGAGGAGTGACCAAAAAAAAAAAAACAATAAATACACTAAATCCTACCTAAAAGGCCTGTATTTTTAAGGAACTCAAAAACATGCTTCCAAGCAGATGGTACTGAGAAGGCAAGTAACCTATCAAGAGTGAGCCTAGTCTCCCCTAGCTCTCTAACTCGTTCTAACAGAATTGCTCTCTGGACACTATAAGCTTGGCATTCTAATAACACGTGATTTACAGTCTCTCTTTCCTGACAGTAGATGCAGTGACCAGTGGCATGTTTGCCAATTGTGTGGAGGTTGCCATTTAATCTACTATGACCTATTCTAAGCCTTGTGATTACTTGTTCTTCTCTACGGCTACCGCTGCCCAATCTTCTTGAAGGGACCTGTTTTTGAATTGCTCGTAGAAAGCTGCCCCTACTTTCCCTATCCCACCGCCCCTGCCATGCACCCAACATTTTCCTGAATATAATAACCTTGACCTCCGCTTTGCTTAGTGGGATGTTAGACTGGATTTCAGATTTCAAAGCCTCTTTGGCAAGCTGATCCACAGCCTCATTTCCTGCAATGCCCGAATGGGATGGAACCCACAGGAAATTTACTAAAATGTCTTGCTGGTGTAGTCTAAAAAGATATTGAAGTACCTCACAAAGTAAATCAGGCCTACACTTAGACTTGCCGTGAAGGATACTATTCAATGCTGACAGGGAGTCAGAACATATGACATTGAATCTAGATTTAGTGTCATCAATCCACATTAAAGCAAGATAAATGGCAAATAACTCCACTGAATAAACTGCAAGGTGGTCAGACGTCCTTTTTGCTATTTTTGTCTTATACTGTGGGATAAAAACCGCAGCTGCAGTTTTCCCAGTTTCAGGATCTTCAGAGCCGTCTGTAAAAATTTGAACCCCTTCAGGATAGTTATTGCGAATGTGAAAGTTGGTTAAATATTTCACATTACTATCATCCTCAGCTTCCTCGCGCATCTTCACCAGGTTAAGATCCACCTCAGGCATAATAAAAAACCAGGGGGGAATAGCTGGCAGTGGTACCACAGAGCTATGGGCCACCTTGGTTAAGCCAAGCTCTCCAGCCTGATCATTTCCAACCCACCCAAAACTATTAAAGTTTGCCTTGCCATGCTCCCAACATTGATTAAGGATATGCTTGGTTGGAACGTGAACAATTTCCGGGATAACAATGCTTTTTTCATTGGTTGTTGCGTTATCGACCCAGATACAATAGTGCTTCTGATTGGCTATTGTGTAGCCCCGCCCTTTCCCTTTATTTGATTGGCTGGTAAGTGGCAGGCTCGACTCATGAGAGACGTGCTTGTTTCCTGCCGTTTCCATAGCGATAGCGGCGCGCCAGAGACATTTATATTATAATTTATTTTCAGCGTGAGAAATGCAATGTGTGGCGGGAGTGCGCGACAAAAGACCGAAAAGCAGTGTTGCCAGATTGGGCGGTTTTGACGTTAGTTGTGCGGGTTTTTATCAGATGTTCACTCCCACTAGAAAGCAGAGATGGGAGAGAATGTAAACACCGAAGCCGAATGATGTTGTTGAATATGCGAAGGAAATCAGCTCTCTTTGATCAACTGAGGCGAGTCAGAGACCTAGTTTACCCTTAGCTGTTTTAAACAACCAAACTCGAGCACTGGCCTAAATTAATCAATAACAATAAACATTAATTTCATTAAGTATTATTTAAACCAAAAAAAGTCGATGTAACTGTAAGACTAATATGAATGTGTGTAACGTAGTGCAGAAACTGAACTCATAAACTAGTAAATAAGAATGACGCAATCCATCTCCATTTTCTCTTCTCATGTTGCATTCAGCCATGCATCGCAGCCTCACTTTTTTTTTAATTGAAGTATATACACTACCGTTCAAAAGTTTGGGGTCACCCAGACAATTTTGTGTTTTCCATGAAAAGTCACACTTTTATTTACCACCATAAATTGTAAAATGAATAGAAAATATAGTCGAGACATTTTTCTGGCCATTTTGAGCATTTAATCGACCCCACAAATGTGATGCTCCAGAAACTCAATCTGCTCAAAGGAAGGTCAGTTTTATAGCTTCTCTAAAGAGCTAAACTGTTTTCAGCTGTGCTAACATGATTGTACAAGGGTTTTCTAATCCTCCATTAGCCTTCTGAGGCAATGAGCAAACACATTGTACCATTAGAACACTGGAGTGAGAGTTGCTGGAAATGGGCCTCTATACACCTATGGAGATATTGCACCAAAAACCACACATTTGCAGCTAGAATAGTCATTTAGCACATTAGCAATGTATAGAGTGCATTTCTGATTAGTTTAAAGTGATCTTCATTGAAAAGAACAGTGCTTTTCTTTCAAAAATAAGGACATTTCAAAGTGACCCCAAACTTTTGAACGGTAGTGTAAAACAGGTACAATCTAACAAATCCACAAAAATCAGGATAACAGATGAAGAAAATGCATGGATGTAGACAAAAATAAATTAAGCAGAATAATTAGGCCTATAAAATTAATAAAACAAACAAGATAAATACAAAGATAAATAAATAAAAGACAAAAAATAAATAACCTCAGCAATACAGATGTTAGATATGCATCGTAGCCTAACATAGCCTACAGAATATTCTGCGTGTGCGCCACCTACTGGTGCATGTAGGATTCAGAACACAGCAGAGGATTACAGAGTTATAATCTGATTCAGCCGAGTGGGGGGGTTTAGACCAAAACATTTTTTCTACCCCCTCCAAAATATGGAGATGATCTATCTAAGTATGGAAATAATTATGTGATATTTAGTGTACTGTATGATCCAAGTATGGAAATACTTAAATTACTGCTCAGTGGTGTGGGGAAATACGTATAAATGTTCACTTCATGCAATAACTATACTTCAAAAAAGAGCTATAAGAATAATTCATAGTGCTGGTTACTGATATCATACTATTTCACTATTCTTAAATTCAAAATGTTTAAAATTCAGGGGTATTATAGAATATAAAACTGCCTTAGTAATGTAGAAAGTAAGGAATTATAAAGTACCAAGGAATATCCAAACAATGTTCTCAGATAGAGAGGGGGGCAATAATTTTAGGGGGAAATTGAAATTTAAAATTCGCAGTGCTAGGACAATGTTAAAAATGTTCAGTATCTCTATTTGTGGAGTAAAGCTATGGAACAGTTTGAATGTGGAGCTCATGAAATGTACAACTATAAACCAGTTCAAAAAAAGGTATAAGGAACAGATCTTTATGAGGTATAGGGAGGAGGAACTACAATAAAATGCTATTGATAATATGTAAGTGTATATATGTGGGTATGGGTACATTCGGATATATTATATAAAAAGTGAGTATTTGTGTGTTTGTATATATATATATATATATATATATATATATATATATATATATATATATGTATGTATAGTGCATAATTGTATATAATATATAAGCATAGTATGCATAATTATGATATGGGCGTCTGTGTACGTATGGATGTGTATACTTATAGGTATGTGTATATGTATGTACTGTATATATGTATTGTATGTGTGTATATATGCATAGCATAAGTATTTGTATATATATGATTTGATTTGGGCGATATTATACCATGTTGGTTTGTCTTGGTATGTTGTTGTTGTTGTTGTTTTTTCTTTCTTTTGTATATATAGTTTATTATGGTGGAAAGTGACGTTTGATTAGCGGTGGTATAGAGGGTTAGGATTTGATAAGTTATTTACTTCTTCCTAATCCTTTCCGAACATTATTATGTTATTGCCTTGTGGCTACGCTATTCTGTTTATGACGATGTTTTGATGATTGCATTTTTTATTTTTATTTTTTTGTTTGTTTTATATCTTCTTTACTGTTCGGAATCAATCAATCAATCAATCAATCAAAATACCAATATTTGGCCAACTGTAAAATGCTAATCCTGGACATTTCGACCATCCAATCGACCTTTTTGCTTGTAAGCAACGGCGCCCTTCACACATCTAACCCAAGACAAAAATCGCCCTTCTACGCTGAAATTGTATTGCTCTAATTAGTAAAAATGACGCTTTTGCTAGTTATTTGTTTAGTTAATTGCTTTACATAATATAGCAGGTCTTCATTATTTTGGTTTATTTCCAACAGTTTTTGGTTGTGGACACCTGGGGGCAGTAGTGGGCACAGGTAAAAGGGGAATACATAATTAAGTTGTTTGTTTGCTTATGTGGAATAAAAATAATCTAATTTTTCATTGTATCTAAGAATACCTGAATGTAACAATGTAAGGTGTAGTGTCAAACAGCTTACCTGATTGCTTAGAGTGTGGTGTGTGCTTTGCTTGTGCTTGCCTGTGCCTCTGCTGCTCTTGGCTAAACAAATACATAGGAGGACATATAACTGGGCACATACAGTACATACAGGAGTAGGCAGATAAGACTATTTGGATTTCATTTAATTCACCAAAACCTTACCTAATCTTCCATTTATATTTGGTGTTTTTCTTTGCTGCTGCTATGAGTCCTGGCTGATTTTCAATGAATGTCTTGAACTCAGTACAGGACAACTGAAAGTTTAGCCTGACTTGAAGCTCAGCCTTCACCATTGCAACAGAGAGTCTGTTTCTTTTATCAGTCCAAGCATCCTCCATTGCCCCTTTTCCACCAAAGCAGTTCCAGGGCTGGTTCGGGGCCAGTGCTTAGTTTGGAACCGGGTTTTCTGTTTCCACTGACAAAGAACTGGCTCTGGGGCCAGAAAAACCGGTTCCAGGCTAGCACCAACTCTCTGCTGGGCCAGAGGAAAGAACCGCTTACGTCAGCGGGGGGGGCCGAGTTGTTAAGACCAACAACAATAACAAGGCCGCGAAAGATCGCCATTTTTAAGCGACGAGAAGCAGCAGCTGTACAAACGCGAAGTCAGCCATCATCATTATTATTGTTGTTGTTGTTGCTGCTGCTGCTTCTTCTGTGTTTTTGCTTTGATATTCGCGCCAAGGTTTATGCAAACGTAGCGCCGTAACCGACGTATACAGCGACGTAATGACGTGGCTCCGCTTAGCACGGCGAGCTCGGAAAAGCAAACTGGTTCTCAGCTGGCTCGCAAGTTGAAATACACATTTTGCCCATTATGTACAAAAAACCGGGACATTCAGTGTCCCGGATTTTTATTTTTATTTTCCTGGACAGACCATGAAAATCCGGGACAATCAGGAAAAACCGGGACAGGTGGCAACACTAGCTTCTTTATATGTCTGGTGTGGATGGTGTATAAGTTACAAAATAACCAGTGCTCTTGAACAAGTTCTGCCAACAACTGAGCAGCAGCATCCCTGGATCTCTGTGCTTGACCAGCACGCTTCGGCCGCAGCAGATCGAGCGTATTCTGAATGATGTCCTTCCCTGTTGGAAGCATCCCAGAAGGGAACTCAGCCTGCTCTATGTACTCTACTACACCTAGTATCTTCTTAGCTTTTGACCGCGTTGCAACAGAAGCCATTATTTACCTGCAAGAATACAAATAATGACTATTTAATACATTGGGGGATATAATTCAGATATGAATCATTTGTGCATACTGGTTCTTAAAACTAAATTACCGGTAGTACCCTTAAGTAATGATCCTCTGTGCTTAAAAATAGTTCATATTTGAGGTATTACTGAAGAGTGTGACATTCATCAATAACTTTAAAACTTAGAATTACCATATGTTTAATTTACTTGAATGTAAGGTTACTTACCACTAAGCTTATTACCTTAAAATAATGATCATCTGCACTGAAAATGTTGTAGTCGTACCTAGTGGCATACCTGAAGAGGTTCGCATTCATCGATAACTTAAAAAAAAGCAGCATTCTAATATCAAACAGCACTGTAATGTATTTTGTCATATTGTAAGAATGGAAACTTTCAGAGGGTATGTACAAGGGGGTTAGCAAAGTTCAATTTAATAAAATTTGACATTTTCCCACATAGATGGACCATCTCCATATTTCTAGGGGGGTAAAACATGGAAAAGTCAAAATTCTTAAAATAACAACACACACACACACACACACACACACACACACACACACACCCCCACCAGACAGCAGATTTTTCACCTCCAGCACTGACGGTCTCATGTTGCCATTTAGAAGTTGTTTGCATTGTTGTTCGATTTACAAATAGTATACTGGTCTTTAGCTGCATATTTTTACTTCACAAGATAGGCATCAAGTACATTTTACATTTTGGGCGGTTTTAAGTGCATTTTGGCGGGTTTTGAACATATTTTGGGCTGGAAAACATCAACAGTATCTGGCAACACTGCCGAAAAGCGTGACTGTCACGCTCAATACATGAGACTTGAGACATGTACACACACAGCATGGGTGAGCTCCTTCCCCAACTCCTATAAAGAGTAAAAAACACGAAATAATCGCGATTGCTAATCGCTAACCAGTGTAATTACACAGTAACTAGGTAGGCTAGTTAATTAGTCACAGGCTTATGTTACACCATGTAATGAAGGAACAACAAAATACATGAAAACAGACAAGATATCATAAGGGGGGGTGTACAAAAAGAAATAATATACAGAATCATAGTTATAAAAGTAGTGGATGGCAGTACAGAAAGGAGATGAAGAAAAGTGACTCAGACAGAAAACACACCTCTTCCCCAGAGTGACAGAGACAGAGATTAGATTAGATTAGATTAGATTAGATTAGATTAGATTAGATTAGATTAGATTAGATTAGATTAGATTAGATAAAACTTTATTGATCCCTTTGGGAGGGTTCCCTCAGGGAAATTAAGATTCCAGCAGCATCATTACAGATAAACAGAGAAAAGAAATAGAGAAAACTTCTAGATAAATTAAAATAAATTAAGTATTTACATATACAAATATAAAAAGAATAAGATATGGGGAAGAGAGGAAGGGGGAGGGGGAAAAGGGGGGAGGGGGGGCGGTAGGAGAGATATTGCACATTATATTGCACATTGTCCAGTATTGCTTATTGTCAGGCTAGGCTACTGCTCCTTCCCGTCCTCTGTCCTCCTGTTACCCCTCCTCCCTCCCAGAGAGGAGTTGTGCAGTCTGATGGCGTGAGGGACAAAGGAGTTTTTAAGTCTGTTCGTCCTGCACTTGGGAAGGAGCATTCTGTCACTGAACAGGCTCCTCTGGTTGCTGATGACAGTGTGCAGAGGGTGACTGGCATCGTCCATGATGTTCAATAGTTTGTCCATAGACCTCTTCTCTGCCACCGTCACCAGAGAGTCCAGCTTCATGCCGACCACAGAGCTGGCCCACCTGATCAGTTTGTCCAGCCTGGATGTGTCCTTCTTGGATGTGCTGCCCCCCCAGCACACCACGGTGTAAAACAGGACACTGGCAACCACGGACTGATAGAACATCCACAGGAGTTTCCTGCAGATGTTAAAGGACCGCAGCCTCCGAAGGAAGTATAGCCTGCTCTGTCCCTTCCTGTATAACTGATTGGTGTTACAAGTCCAGTCCAGTCCAGGATTTTCCCAATTTTTTTTTTTTAATTAGATCAAGTCAAAAATCGTAATACATACATCAACATACATGGGGTACAAAAATACAAAAAATAAATCACAAAGAGGAATGCAAATCTGCAAGCACGCAGAGAGTCCTGTCTGCTTTCTGGCTGTATAGTCCCATTAAAGTGTTCAGATAGGATTTGATTTCATTTTTAAATGCAATGATTGAGGGTCCCCCCCCCCCAACTTACATTTGTGGATGTGGAATTTTCCTAACAGGATAAGATTTATGGTGAAAATGTAATTTTTACAAAAGGCTTCTGTAAACATTCCGTACGTGGGGGTGGAGCACAGAGGACGGCAGGACAGAGGTCAGGGTTAAATATCAGCTTTATTGCCGCACTTTTCAGTCTGACAACTTAAACGATAGAGACACACACACACACTGGAGTGTTCTCGTCCGGGGAAGCTCCCCTCCGCTCTCACTCTCCCTCCTTAAATAGGGCGCAGTCACTGGGAAGACACACACAAACACAGGTTAATTGCCGTCAGGTGTAGTGATTCTGCCACTTACCTTCCCTGACTCCGCCCTCCTGTCACAGACCGGCGCTCGACCACGCCCCCGCTGCCACAGCTTCTTACTCAAAAAACAAAACATCTTTTTGATTAAGTGTAACACTGCAGGACCATAACACACCACACATGTTCTCTACTTCAGTCCAGAAGTACCTCGTGTAAAAGCATTGGTAAAATAAATGGGAAATAGTCTCAGTCATATTCTCACAGAAAACACAGGAGTCTGAAGTATCTCTAAATTTTTTTTTAACAAAAAGTTGGTAGGATGGGCGGCACGGTGGTGTAGTGGTTAGCACTGTCGCCTCACAGCAAGAAGGTCCAGGTTCAAGCCCCGTGGCTGGCGAGGGCCTTTCTGTGTGGAGTTTGCATGTTCTTCCCGTGTCCGCGTGGGTTTCCTCCGGGTGCTCCGGTTTCCCCCACAGTCCAAAGACATGCAGGTTAGGTTAACTGGTGACTCTAAATTGACCGTAGGTGTGAATGTGAGTGTGAATGGTTGTCTGTGTCTATGTGTCAGCCCTGTGATGACCTGGCGACTTGTCCAGGGTGTACCCCGCCTCTCGCCCATAGTCAGCTGGGATAGGCTCCAGCTTGCCTGCGACCCTGTA
The DNA here is from genome assembly GCF_027579695.1 of Neoarius graeffei. Classification (NCBI taxonomy): domain Eukaryota; kingdom Metazoa; phylum Chordata; class Actinopteri; order Siluriformes; family Ariidae; genus Neoarius; species Neoarius graeffei. Next base: position 44,783,350 of record NC_083569.1, read on the forward strand.
GAACAGGATAAAGCCGCTAGAGATAATGAGATGAGTTGGTAGGATAGAACATGTGTATTATTTTATAGTATATTTCTTTTACTTTGTTATTTAATATAAAATCATTGACACAACACCAGACCCTGTCCCAATGGATTCCGTCAAAGATGCCGTCCCAACAGCTTTTGCAACGTGGAATAGCAGGCAGCTGCACTATTCGTCTTAACCATCTATTATTGCATTTTGTATTTTTTATGCTAACACCATTCAGTGATATCTCACTCGCAGGGAGCTTGAGGGCCTAGTATTCTAAGAAAACCGTCAGGAAGTGCAGCAAACACTACTGTATTCTCTAGGTTGTATTGGGATGGCAAATTTGTTTAAGAATTCAATATATGTAAGAAATTGGCCTTCGTTATTAATCAATTGAGAAATAAATAAAATGTTATTGGAGACCCACTTTTCAAAGTACATAGATTTGTTTTTAAAAGTGATGTTTATTATTCCAAATTAAATGGTTGTGTGGTGAAAAATTATGTTTGTAAGTCAGAAGCCAACAAAGGAGAGCCTGTTTATGAAAGTTAGATAACTTAATAGGGAGTTTATCAACCTGAAAATTGCAACGAAGCAAAAGTTCTATGCCACCGACTTTCTGGAAAATAAGATTTGGTAAAAGGTACCATAACTTGTTTTTTATATATAATCTTTAATCCAGTTCACTTTGAAAATTGTATTGGATGAATGAAAGTCTAGAGCATTTAACCCTCCCTGATCACACGGGCTACCTAGAACTTGTTTGTTTAAATAATGAGGTTTATTCCTCCAAATAAAATTGAATGAAGTAGCGTGTATTTCTTTAATAATAGATTTTGGGATGTCAAGAACTCTAGCGGGGTAAACTAAACGAGATAAACCTTCTGTTTTAGAAAGTAAAATGCGGCCTTTGATAGAAAGGTCACGCGTTAACCATAGGTTAAATCTTCTTTTGATTTTAGGGATAAGGGGGTTAAAGTTACATTTCACTCTTTCTGACTGATCTTTGCAAATGTCAATACCCAGGTAGGTCAGTTTGTCTGACACTGGAATACCTTCAAGTTCAGTTAGAGATAAGTCATCTTTTAGAGGGAAGAGAACACATTTTTTGAGATTTAAATGCAAGCCTGATATATTTGAAAATTCCTTGATGCATTCAATTATGGGTGGCACGGTGGTGTAGTGGTTAACGCTGTCGCCTCACAGCAAGAAGGTCCGGGTTCGAGCCCCGTGGCTGGCGAGGGCCTTTCTGTGTGGAGTTTGCATGTTCTCCCCGTGTCCGCGTGAGTTTCCTCCGGGTGCTCCGGTTTCCCCCACAGTCCAAAGACATGCAGGTTAGGTTAACTGGTGACTCTAAATTGACCGTGAGTGTGAATGGTTGTCTGTGTCTATGTGTCAGCCCTGTGATGACCTGGCGACTTGTCCAGGGTGTACCCCGCCTTTCGCCCGTAGTCAGCTGGGATAGGCTCCAGCTTGCCTGCGACCCTGTAGAACAGGAATCCAAGAAGCCATGGTCAGATGAGACCAAAGTTGAACTTTTTGGCCTAAATGCAAAGCGCTTTGTGTGGCGAAAAACTAACACTGCTCATCACCCTGCACACACCATCCCCACTGTGAAACATGGTGGTGGCAGCATCATGCTATGGGGATGCTTTTCTTCAGCAGGGACAGGGAAGCTGGTCAGAGTTGATGGGAAGAGGGATGGAGCTAAATACAGGGCAATCCTGGAAGAAAACCTGTTGGAGGCTGCAAAAGACTTGAGACTGGGAAGGAGATTCACCTTCCAGCAAGACAATGACCCTAAACATACAGCCAGAGCTACAATGGAATGGTTTAGATCAAAGAATATTCATGTGTTAGAATGGCCCAGTCAAAGTCCAGACCTAAATCCCATTGAGCATCTGTGGCAAGACTTGAAAATTGCTGTTCACAGACGCTCTCTATCCAATCTGGCTGAGCTTGAGCTATTTTGCAAAGAAGAATGGGCAAAAATTTCAGTGTCTAGATGTGCAAAGCTGGTAGAGACATACCACAAAAGACTTGCAGCTGTAATTGCAGCAAAAGGTGGCTCTACAAAGTATTGATGCAGGGGGGCTGAATACTAATGCACATCACATTTTTCAGATTTTTATTTGTTTAAAATTTTGAAGACCATTTATCATTTTCGTTTCACTTCACAATTATGTGCTACTCTGTGTTGGTCTATCACATAAAATCTCAATAAAAAACTTTTAAGTTCGTGGTTGTAAGGTGGAAAAATGTGAAAAAGTTCAAGGGGTATGAATACTTTTCAAGGCACTGTATGTTGTTAATGCTGGCATTCCTTTTTTCTAAATTATGAAAGTATCTAGTGTTCTTTTCACCTTGCTCCAACCATTTATGTCTGGAGCAAGCAAAGGCACCCTGTGCCATGCTCTCATATATACCATCTAATTGCAGTTGTAGACCAGATAGTTTATTGATGTCAACTTGGGACAGTGTGTCTTTTTCATAAATGGCTATTATGTCCTTAAGAGTTTTATCTTGTAGAGCTCTTTTTTCTCTAGCCATTTCCTTACCCCTTGAAATTGCAACGTTACGAATTTGGAATTTTGTATATTCCCAGTGTTTGCCGAATATTTTTTCTTCTTGAGCTTTATTCCAATTTTCAGTAATGATTCCTATGGCTTTTTCTTTGAAGATAGGATCTTTTAAGAGTGTATTGTTTAATTTACACAAGTTTAACTTGCGTTTATTTGGAGAACTTTCCATCAGTAAAGCAAGAGAGATAACTTTGTGATCAGAGAGAACTGAGGGGTCAATTTTTGTTTCCTTCACCTTGTCTAATAGCTCATTAGAAACAAGCCAGAAATCGATCCTAGACCTTCTAGACAGGTCTTTGTTATTCCAAGTGAACTGGATTTGTAGAGGGTTTTTAGTTCTCCATATATCACAGCAATTTAAGTGCAAACATAAATTTCTAAATTCACCATAAGACCCTCCCATTGGTCTTGGGGGGGAAACAATCTACAAGGGGATCACTTATAGAGTTCCAATCCCCTCCCAAGATAAGTTTAGCATTCACAAAGGTATTTGTCAGTGCATGAATTTGCTCCTCAAACCGTTCAAACAGGGTTTTGTTTCTTACACTACTGTTATAACCATAAATGTTACCTAAAATAAAAATGTCATTCAAAAACTCCACTTGTTAGCGCTGTCGCCTCACAGCAAGAAGGTCCGGGTTCGAGCCCCGTGGCCGGCGAGGGCCTTTCTGTGTGGAGTTTGCATGTTCTCCCCGTGTCTGCGTGGGTTTCCTCCGGGTGCTCCGGTTTCCCCCACAGTCAAAGACATGCAGGTTAGGCTAACTGGTGACTCTAAATTGACCGTAGGTGTGAATGTGAGTGTGAATGGTTGTCTGTGTCTATGTGTCAGCCCTGTGATGACCTGGCGACTTGTCCAGGGTGTACCCCGCCTCTCGCCCGTAGTCAGTTGGGATAGGCTCCAGCTTGCCTGCGACCCTGTAGAACAGGATAAAGCAGCTAGAGATAATGAGATGAGATGAAAAACTCCACAACTAGAATTAACCATCTTCCAGAGTTGTCAGATATACTCTTGCATACTCTCCCTTGAAAAGAGCCCTTTAAAATTGCCACCCCAGCTGAATTACTATTTCCATAAGACATCCAGATGTCATCCCCCCATTGATTTTTCCAAAATTGAAAGTCTGAAAGTAAAGCATGGGTTTCCTGAAGAAAATAAAAGTCAGCCTTAAGATTTTTGCAAAATAAAAAAATAGCCTTCCTCTTAATTTGCTCATGAATACCCCTAACATTGAGTGAACATAAGTAAAGTGCCGTGTTGAGCACTATAACAGGAACCTGTCAAAAAAACTTGAGCTTTTAGAACCAGCATAGATGAACTTCACCTTTGAAAAACTGTTATGAACCATAAAAACATCTGCATTTGCATTATTCTGACTCAGAAAATATCAATACCAGGAACAAAAAGAATAAGTCGATCTATAGACTGCCAAACCAAAGTTTCTCGATAGAAAAATGTATCCTAGAGAAAGAAAAATATATATATATATGTATTAAAGAGGAAAAATAATGTTTTGTTTTCATTTCCATTCATAGTTCTTATGAGAGCAAATGCTGAACTTAAGTGCAATCAATTGAGAAACAACAATCAACAATCAAGACAAAAAGTAAACCTTGATAGTAGGCCTTTGATAGCCTAACCTACATACAGTTGAAACCGTATATTTACATACATTTTAGGAAAAGACACAATCTTTTTTTTTTCTCATAGTCAGACATGAAATCAGACATTCACTTTAACTTTTTCATGTCTGTCTGAATATTTTAAATTATTTCAATGTACTTAATGCCAAATTAATCAGAGAAGGAGTTTTTTATTCAATATTTTAATTGCTTTTATCAAATCAGAAGTTTACATACACTTCATCAGTACTTGGTACAATTGCCCTTAAACTGTCTGACTTGGGTCAAACGTTTTGGATAACCTTCAACAAGCTTTGCACAATACTTGACAGGAATTTTGGCCCATTCCTCTTGACAGAACTGGTATAACTGGGCCATATTTTTTGGCTGCTTTGCATGCACATGTCGTTTCAGCTTTGCCCACAAATGCTCAATAGGGTTGAGGTCGGGGCTTTGTGATGGCCACTCCAAAACATTGACTTTGTTGTCATCAAGCCATTTTTTGACCAGTTTGGCGGTGTGCTTCGGGTCATTGTCCATTTGGAAGACCCATTTGTGGCCAAGCTTTAACTTCCTGGCAGATGCTTTCAGGTGTTGGTTCAGTATCTCCACATACTGTTCCTTCTTCATTACTCCATTGATTTTGTGAAGTGCACCAGTACCTCCTGCAGCAAAACAACCCCACAACATGATGCTGCCTCCGCCATGTTTCACTGTTGGTATGGTGTTGTTAGGATTGTAAGCGTCTCCTTTTTTTCTCCAAACATATCGTTGTTGATTATGGCCAAACAGCTCAATTTTAGTTTCATCCGACCACAAGACATGTCTCCAAAAATTGAGATCCTTTCCCCTGTGTTCATTTGCAAACTGTAATCTGGCCTGTTTATGTTTGTGTTGGAGTAATGGCTTTCTCCTGGCAGAGTGGCCTTTCAGCCCATGTTGGTGCAGAACTCGTTTCACCGTGGACAGTGACACACTCTTACCAGCTTCAGCCATCATCTTCACGAGGTCCTTTGCATTCATTCTTGAGTTCTTACGCACAGCACTGACCAGAACCCGCTCATCTCTGGGACTCAGAATCCGTCTCCTTCCTGTGCGGTATGATGGCTCGACATTCCCACATTGTTTATACTTTCGTATAATGGTTTGAACTGAAGACCGTGGCACCTTCAGGCTTCTTGAAATTTCCCCCAAAGATGAGCCAGACTTGTGCAAGTTAACCATTCTTAGTCTGAGATCTTGATCAATTTCTTTAGATTTACCCATGTTGTGTACAAGGAAGCACTGTGTTTGAGGTGTTCCTTAAAATACAATCACAGGTGTGTGTCTCAGGTGTGTCTCCAATTAATTCAAATGTTGCCAGTTAACCTATCAGAAGCTTCCAAAGACATGACATCATCATCTGGGCGTTCCTACATTGTTTAAAGGCACACAAACTGCAGTGTATGTAAACTTCTGATTTGATAAAAGCAATTAAAATATTGAATAAAAAACTCCTCTGATTAATTTGGCATTAAGTACATTGAAATAATTTTAAATATTCAGACAGACATGAAAAGGTTAACGTGAATGTCTGATTTCATGTCTGACTATGAGAAAAAAAAAAGATTGTGTCTTTTCCTAAAGTGTATGTAAATATACGGTTTCAACTGTACATTAAGAAGGCAGAGGCTACGTTAATAATGCAATTCATTCACAGGCTCTGATCTCTATGCCACTGATAATGGCTTTCGCGCCAACGTAGAAGGCTTTTTTCCCTTGTTTACGAGCCTCGGCGATCTGAGGCCATAGCATGTTGCACGCCTCCTTATCCTTAGAAGTAAGGTCTTCTCCAAACTTGAGCTTGTTATCCTTGAGGTAGCCAGAATCCTTCACGCATTTCCACACCAATTCCCGTGTAGATCTCGACGTGAAACAAGTGATGACTTGGTGCGTTTTCCCCTTTTCCTTCTTGCCAATTCTGTGGGATAAGTCCACGTGAAATCGCAGATCCTCACTGCTGTTGCTTTGTATGATAGCTTTACAAATGTCGATCACACATTCCTTCACCACTTCTCCATCTCCTTTTCCTCAAGTCCATATAATCTTAAGTTCCATCTACGATGATAGCGTTCTATTTCATTAAATTTGTCTTCCACCTCTGTAAGCTTTCCCTGGTGCTTCTCACTAACTTGCTTTAATGATGTCATGTCAGCTTTAACGATCTGAACCTCTCTTGCAAGAAATTCCGTCGAATCTTTCAGAGACTCAATCGAATCCGCATTTTTCTTTATCAAACAGGCTAAAGAGTCTGCGTTTTCTTTCATTTTTTTCCGCTACCAACCTCACAATGTTTAAAGATGAAAGTGGAGCAAAGAAAAAAACCCTGAACTTTTGAAAGTCAAACTAAGATATGGGGGGGGGTTTGCAACATCCCCCGAAAATATTTTAATAACATAACACGCAAAATCCTGCATTCTAGTGCATTTTAGTGCTTATTTTCACTAAAACAAGTTATAACTTTTAAGCCTTTTTCTTTGATGTACATTGAATGAATGAATTTGAATGAATTTATTTTTATTTCGAACATGTAAAAAAAATGTATGTAACTATTTGTACATACAAAGAAAGAAAATGAGAAATTGAAAAAATAAATAAAATAACATAAAGAGCTAAGACATTACAAAACACCGCACATTGTTCAAAAAAGGAGTGGGAAGAAGTACAATGCTTTTTTAATTTCCCACCCCTTTTTAACTACCCCGAAATCCAAACTATATTAATATTAATACACCTATAAAAATATATACCATATATACACTTCATGAATATCTATATAAATATATAATTACAAAAATAAATATATACTACATACCATATATATACACTTCATAAATATTCATATAAATATATAATTACAAAAATAAATATATACTACGTACCATATATACACTTCATAAATATCTATATATATATATAATTAAAAAATATATATATACTATATACCATATATACACTTCATAAATATCTATATAAATATATAATTACAAAAATAAATATCTACTACATACCTATCCCTGTAAATAAGAAGATATAAACTATCCCCATAAATAAACTATATATACCATATACTGTTAGTTCTAATATAACACTCAACCTTATTCTATTTATCCCTCATCATCCTCCGTTAACATACTTCCTCTTCAATATACTTGTTTAAAAATATTTTTGTACCTTTTTTTAAACAGATTTATATTTGCACTTTGTTTTATTTCTGTCTCCAGTCTGTTCCATAAAGTCACCCCACAGCTCGATACGCACATGCTTTTCATATTTGTTCGAACCTTTGTTTTTTTAAAATTTAAGCCTCCCCTTAGATTATATCCCCCCTCTCTCTCACTAAACATTCCTTGTATATTTTTTGGCAGTAGGTTATTTCTCGCTTTGTACATTATTTGTGCTGTTCTGAATTTGACCAGATCCATAAATTTCAACATGTGTGATTTTATGAATAGTGGGTTTGTGTGATCTCTGTATCCTGTTTTGTTTATTGTCCTTATTGCTCTTTTCTGTATTGTACATATCGGCTGCAGAGTGGTTTTGTAGGTGTTTCCCCAGACTTCAACACAGTAAGTCAGATATGGCAAAAATAATGAGTAATATAGAGTATGCATAGATTTGCAATCAAGAATATCTTTTGTTTTCCACAGAATTGCCGAGCACTTTGCCAGTTTTGCTCGTACATATCCTACATGAGGTTTCCAGCAGACTTTATGATCCAAAATCACACCAAGAAATGTAATTTCCTGTACCATTTCTATCTTAGTATTGTCTGTTATCAATTCTACATTACAATCTATTTTGTGTCTCCCAAACAACATGATCTTTGTTTTGCTTAGATTTAATGATAATTTATTTTTGTCAAACCATAGTTTTAGTTTATTTATTTCAGTTGTGATTGTCTCTAAAGTCTGCTGCAAATTCTCACCGGAACAAAAAATATTGGTATCGTCTGCAAACAAAACAAATTTCAGTACTTGCGAAATTCTACATATGTCATTGATATATAATATGAATAATTTCGGACCTAATATTGACCCCTGTAGTACCCCGCATGTAATGTTCATGAAATCAGATTTATGGTCACCTATCTGCACAAACTGTTGCCTGTTTCTTAGATAGCTCGACAGCCAGCTCCACCCAACTCCCCTAACACCACACTTTTCTAGTTTACTTAATAATATACTATGATCAATAGTATCGAATGCTTTTTTTAGGTCCACAAACACTCCAATTGCTATTTTTTTATTGTCTATACAGTTTGTGATTTCCTCTATTAGTTCCATCGATGTTGATCTGTCCGTTCTGAATCCATATTGACTGTCCGTAAGGAGGTTGTGTTTTTCAATGAATTTGTCCAATCTATCTGAAAAAAGTTTTTCAAGTATTTTGGAGAATTGGGGGAGTAAAGAAACAGGCCTGTAGTTTGTGAAATGGTGTCTATCTCCGGTTTTAAACAATGGTATCACTTTTGCAATTTTCATTTTGTCTGGAAATGTACCTGATTGAAAAGATAAATTGCAGATGTGGGTGAGTGGTTTCACAATTCCCTCAATAACTGTCTTTACTGTTAACATGTCTATATCATGTCTGCAGAGGTTTTGTTTTTACATTTTCTTACAATTTGCATAATTTATTCATCATCAGTTGCAGTTAGAAAAATTGTACTTGGATTTCTGTCCCCCATATCTTCTATTTCCCCACATTGTGTTGTCTCGGGTTCCTTTATTTTTGCCGCTAAATCTGGTCCCACATTTACAAAGAATTGGTTAAAACCATTCACCACATCCTCCATATTATTTATGGTATTATCATTTTCAGTGTAGTACTCCGGGTAATTTGTAGTTTTGGATCCATTTCTCACAATACCATTTAGTACAGTCCATATACCTTTAATATTGTTTTTATTTTTCTCCACTAATTTATTATAATAGTCTTTCTTACATATCCTCATAATATTAGTTAATTTATTTTTATATTTTTCCTCTGCCTCTATAGTTCGATGCTTTAAGAATTGTCTGTATAATATATTTTTCTTTTTGCAGGCATTTTGTAGCCCCTTGGTGACCCACGGACTATTTGTATATTTATGTATATTACTGTATTTCTTTATAGGACAATTATTATATAGTTCATTGAATATTATTAAAAATTCCTCATATGCTATATCAACATCTTTTTCTTTATAAACTACATTCCAGTCCTGTATCATTAAGTCATTTTTTAGTGCAATCATGGTTTCTTCAGTTTTCATTCTTATATATTTATAATTTTTAGTATCCTTTTTCTTGCTGTAATTACAGCAATATACATTAAAAATAGGTAGGTGGTCACTGATGTCTGTTAATAGTAGTCCACTCTCTGTATTATTTTCCAGGATATTAACTTCCCACTCGCATATACTGGCTAATTTCCTGTCTACCAGAGTTAGATCAATACATGATGTTTTATTTTTGTATACATTTATCCTTGTACCAGTACCATTATTTAAACATACAAGCATTCTGTCATTTATCATTTCTTCTACAACTTCCCCATTCAGATCTGTATAATTACTTCCCATAGACTGTTATGGGCATTAAAGTCCCCACACCATATTTCTCTATGAGATCTTTTGAAAATATCTTTCAACAGCCCATTTATTAAAGCTTTACATGGGTTATAATAATTAGCAATTGTATATTTGCCATTATCGCCATTAAAAATTTCACTCACAATACATTCATGCTCTTCAGCTGTTTTTAAATGTCTGTATGATATCCCTTCTTTGATAAAGGTCACACACCCTCCTCCTCTATCTTTTATTCTATCCTGTCTTATACTGTTGTAACCTTCTAAGACAAAATCTAAATGTGGTTTTAACCATGATTCCTGAATGCATATAACATCTGGTTTACTGCTTAATTCTTCAACATACCTTTTAAACTCCTGTCCATTTGCAATCAGACTTCTTGCATTCCACTGGAGAATGATAAAAACCATTAGGCATTTAACCAACTTGTGACTCTCCATACTTGCTATTTAACATTTCATGAATTTCATCAGCTTTAGTTATAATACCCAAAAAATCATTTGCAGTTTTTACAACTGATCTAATTCGGTCACTCTTACTAGAGTGTTGCATTGTAACATTTACTATGGTACAAATGAATGCAGTAAATTCATTTTCCTTAATCAAAAGGGTGTCATTTGTAATGCGTGTTTTACATTCACAACATTTTGGCTCTGGGTTAGACTTTGTTAGGCCTACCTTTGTTAGCTGAGACATATTGGTCCCATCATCATTCTGTCTTACAAAGCTAGAGCTGTGGGCATAACTTATTGGAGTCCAAGAAACTTGCTTTGATGGAGAGACATTTCTATTAGCATTGGTGTCTTTCTTAGCTTTATTTATTTCCTTTAATGCATCTGCATTAGAGGTCTGCACGGGTCGGATTTTTCAGTCCCGCTCCCGCCCGCATTGTGCAGTCCCGCTCCCGCCCGCGCCCGCAAAGAATTATGATTTTCAGTCCCGCTCCCGCCCGCGCCCACAAAAAAATTATGATTTTCAGTCCCGCTCCCGCCCGCGCCTGCCATATTTTGTCCCGCTCCCGCCCGCAAATCCCGCATGATGCAGACGTTCGCGTTATTTCTCAGGAAAGTTCTTGTCTTGACACAGCGTGATGGTGCCCCGCCCCCTACTTTGAGTGGATTTGAGCATAAATATCTACAGCTCATATTTGTTATTGTTTACTTTGTTTCTGAATTCAGCATGTAGTATCTCTAATAATAATAATTAGTGCTGTCAAACGATTAAAATATTTAATCGTAAATCGCACATTTTTATCACATGAGAAACCATTGTAATTCTCTGATCAGCATAAAAAAGTGAATGGGCTTGCTTTGTACCAATCTTTTGTTTTGTTTTTTTTATTGCAGAGCAGAGCTAGTAAGAGAAGTGAATTGATTTACTGCTTGCGTTAGTCTACAACTTTAATCAGAGAGACGTTACACAGTGACGGTAGGCTTGACTCAATGCTATCCCAGAAATCCTTCCTGTAATATGCAAATTTGGCCGCCTCTGATTAAACGGCCAAATTTGCATATTACAGGAAGGATTTCTGGGATAGCATTGAGTCAAGCCTACCGTCACTGTGTAACGTCTCTCTGATTAAAGTTGTAGACTAACGCAAGCAGTAAATCAGTTCACTCATGGTTCTCTTGCTACCTGGGTGTGAACTGCGAGTCATTAGAGTGATCAAAGAATTTCCCCTTAGGGTGATCAATGGCAAGTTTAAGATGCCATTTCTCACTCAATCTGGCAATCTGACTTTCTCTGCAAATTTAGGCATCTTAAAATGTTTTTATTAATGCCAAATAAAATATCCAGCACAAATTATATATGATAAACATAAATTAATAATTTATAAATTTTATTTCAAGCACGTTTTTAGTTAGCGGGACTGCAGCTTATCACCGCTCCTACCCGCGCCGTATATGTGCACTCCCGCTCCCGCCCGCGGGCATATGTGCACTTCCAGTCGCACCCGCAATGAGCTTTCAAAATTTGTCCCGCGCCGCACTGCTTTGCAGCGGGTCCCGCGAGTCCCGCGGGACTCCCACGGGAGTGCAGGGCTCTAATCTGCATATGAGACTTGATAAGTTACTTTATATTTCTGGACCTCCTTTGCTTCTTTCTGCCTCTCACATCCTCCATAAGCAGCACTATGCTGACCTCCACAATTGCAGCATTTTAACTGAACATTTTCTCCACATTTCCCATATTCATGTCCTTCTCCACACTTTGCACATCTAAGTTTACCCTTACATTGGGCTGCTACATGTCCAAATCGTTGGCATTTAAAACATCGCAAAGGGGGAGGAATATATTCTCTCACTGGGTAGCACATGAAACCCATTTGTATCTTGTCAGGCATTTCATCTTTAAAGTAAAGTAAAATCGAGAGGCTTTCTGTTTTCTCTTTACCTTTGGTGAGTCATTTTGCATCCACTATCTCTCCTCCTTTCAGGTTATTCTTAATATCTTCAATGGATACTGAAACTGGAATCCCTGTTATAACTCCTCTTTTCTTAGATATTGCTCCTGGGACGTGTGATGTTATTTTATATCCATTTAGTGATGTTTTCTTTAAGATTTCCCTTCTCTGATCTTCAGATATCGCAAAAATCATTAGTCTTCCATTTCCTAAGAAGCGTGGATGATTGATTTTACCTATTTCTTTTTCTATGGCTTTGGTGACATGAATGGGGCATAAATCTGGCCCTTGTTGTTCAAAAACTATAACTTTCCAAGCTGGTTCCTTATCAGGTTTACTCATAGGTTTACTTCTCTTAACTGTTTCTACAGATCCGCTACTATTGCTACCATCTGATCTTCGTCGTCTCACTTGCCTTCTCCTCACTTCCTCCCAAAACATATCATCATCATCCACCTTCTCTTTATCTTGTCTATAACCATCTGATTCTTCTGCCATTGTCCACTTTCCATTCACTGTACAGTTCTACTTCTATTTCCGGTCCACACACACACACATGCAGCCTAATCCCTTTTACTCTCTCTGAAAAGACCGCTATAGCGACATCTGAACACTGCAGCTCTTCTCTTCTCTGGTATCAACGACGTTCCGTGTGACGTCCTCCCCAAGTCTTCTTCGTCGTCTTTTTGTTGTCTTACAGCGATTGGCGTCCAGTCTATTGGTCTGTTACCGCCACCTCCTGCAGCTGCACTGGCAGCTTGAACATGCTTTCTAGTGCGATTGTGTTGCGCTTGCGCAGAACTGTGTCAGTCCTGCGTGCCTTAGCACGTGCATCTGAAGGCATGCCTTGGGCGTGCGCGCCAAACGAGCTCCGGCACGCGCGCCGTTAACAAAGAACACCTGTCTTTAATCAATGAACTGTGTTTGGGCTATTTAAGGACTGCACCCATGCAAGGACGATGCGAAGTATTACGCCGCGTCTCAGAACGCGAAAAATCCGAAAAATAAATTTCTCCATTCGGAAAACCGGAGATTTTCAAGAGTTTTGTCAAATATCCGGATTTCCGGGTATTTCGTCATTAGCGGAAAAAATCCAGAGGAATTTTCATGAAAATCTAAAAATCCGGAATTCCGGGAAAATCCGGAACACTTTCATGACTAAATGTTGTCTTGCAGTTCGGAGAGAGTTGGCTCCATCTTTCCCTTTTTCATGGCGGGAGTGGAAGGGGCCTATTCGGGGAGTAAAACGACTTCAACTTGGGCGTATGCATGCCCATTTATTGCAGATATGTCCATATTGTTTCCCAAATCTTGCACTAATGATGTAAATGAAAGAGTTCTGTTGGACTTGCCTTTCTCTCTTGACCGTTTGTCTCCCATGGCAGATGTGTTATGGGCAAACGAAATCGGAGTTCGATGATAGTTAGTTTCAAGGAAAGTCTTCATAAGAGTCCAAAGTTCAAAAACAGAAAACTGGTCTGTCAATTTAGTAAGTTCACATGCAGACGCGCAGCTTGTGAACAGGCAAGGCGGGCAACTGCTTGGGGCCCCCTGGCCCCCCGAGAGTCGGGGCCAGAGGGCTTATTTATTTTGTTTTTTATTGTTTTTATTGTTCTTTACCATTGTATTTTCACATTTGGAATTTAAAAAACTTTGGTTTCATACATTTTTCGTTGGTATCAGATTATTTATAACATATTGGTGATGAACACTGGTCAGAAGGGCCCCCTGGAAATTTTTGCTTGGGGCCACAACAGACTCCAGAATCGCCTCTGTTCACATGTAATAATTGTAAAGTTTAAGGCGAAATAATCATCTACAACCGGCTAAGCATGTGTTCTCTCGACTGTCTCGGCCTCCATCCTAGTTTCATCCTCACTGAGTGGAGTGTGTGTTTATATGAACTGTACTTTTCCCTCAGTGACACGTCTCACACTGCGGTGAGAGTGAAATGTGCCCTTTATAAACATCACTGCCTTCAACTTCCACTTCACTGCCCTCAACTTCCTGCTCAGAGTATGTCTCTCTCTGGGTGTGAGATAGCCTGGGCCCGCCCATCCAAACCCACCCAATCTGGCAACACTGAATCCTCCCACTCTCAGACACATGCACTGAACCTACTGCTGACTGACTGAATCACTCCGCCAGAAAATATAGTTCCGTGTCTAAGACATTTTTACCGAATCTACACGATTACACAAATCAAAAGAGATTGTCTAATACGATGTGGTGATTTGTGATGTGAAAAAGAGAGGACTGAAAGCACGATTTGATTCGTATGTTGCTTTACTACGCAATGGTTATTTGGCGGGGAAAAGCGGTGTGTGCGCGCATTAATACCACACGAGTGAATAAAGGATTAAAAGGCGCCGGCTGGAGGTTCTGTAGTGACTCGAGACCGGCTGGAGAAAAATCACAGCGCGCTCTGGCTGGTAGAGAACCCGGCGCGGTGAATTTCTAACACCTGGGATTATTTTCACTCAGCAGGGAGACGGTGTGAATATTATTTTATCGTGTTGTTCCTCTGACACTGCTACGGTGAGTAAATAAACAAGCAAACAAATAGTGCACTCGCTGCTTTACTACCCAAACGATTCGGTTGCTGTCACTAACTGATTCAGAGTCGTTTAAGGTTTTTGTTTGTTTTTGTCGAAATTAACTCGGTTAGACTAATGAATTAACGTCCTTGAGGTCTAATTTAGCGTTTATAAACTGTACCCTGACCTTAATTTAATGGTTAAGTAGATTTAGTGGCTAGGAAGCTAGTTTTGTTCATTCTAGCCGTTTTGTGAGTCGGTTTCATTCCTCTCTTAGCTGTTCCCCAAAATGTAGTCCTGTTATTCTATAAATAACTTTTTGTCTGTATACACTGCTGTTAAAGTGGTACCTGATATCTTTTTATTTGTTTTTGGGGTCAGTGGTGCAGAGATGAGCATGACTCTTGGTGTTTGGAAATGAGTCGACTCATTTGAATCGAGTCATTTAAGCGAGCAGTCTATATAAATGTTAATTTTTAATTTTAACTTGTTTAGTGTAATGTTTTTTCTAAGTGCCGTTTATCCATTTTTATTAAAGATGTGGTAAAGAGTTGAATTTGCTTTTATTGCTGAGCAGTCAAATGAGTCGGCTCATTGGAGTCGATTCATCACTAGTGTGGGTTTTAATTTAACTACCTTTCCTCTTAAAGGCAGTCATCATGCCGCTGAACGTGATCAGTAAGAACTACGACTATGACTACGACTCGTACCAGCCCTACTTCTACTTTGACACAGAGGAGGATGAGTTCTACACACAGCAGCACGGGCAGCCGCCGGCTCTCAGTGAGGACATCTGGAAGAAGTTCGAGCTCCTGCCCACTCCTCCTCTGTCCCCAAGCCGGCGCTCGTCCTTCTCCAGCTCCTTCCCGTCCACTGCTGATCAGCTCGAGATGGTCACAGAGTTCCTTGGGGATGACTTGGTGAACCAGAGTTTCATCTGCGATGCAGATTCGTCACAGACTTTGCTCAAGTCCATTATTATCCAGGATTGCATGTGGAGCAGCTTCTCGGCAGCAGCAAAGCTGGAGAGGGCAGTCTCGGAGCGGCTTGCGTGCCTCAGAGCAGCCCGGAAAAGCTCAAGTCAGAAGAGCGAGTGCTCAGAGGACTCTGTTTCTAACGCCGGCTACCTGCAGGACGTTAATGTCAACTCTGTTTCGGACCCTTCAGTGGTGTTTCCATACCTGCCCACAGTGTGTAAGAAGTTCAGTAAGGAGTGTGACGAGCGCTCTCTGGACGCTCCACCCAACTTTGAGAGCAGTGACAGTGAGTCCGGTAGGTCCTATTATTTAGTAGTAGTACAGCTTATATAATTGCATAAGATGAATATAAACGTGCATCGCAGGGGCGTATCACCCGCGGGGGATGCATACGTTTCATCCCCCCCACTTTTGTTGAAACACCATTTCATCCCCTGCACTTTTGTCAGATTAAAATGACATCATTATGAAAATTATACAGCTACTATAAAAAGTGTAACAAGGAAGTAAACTATTGCCATAACGTTAGACAAAAAACAGCCATGCAATGGACTCAAAACAGTTTTTCTTACCCGACCAATCAGCAGTTGCGTGAATATAATAGCCAGTTTGCGTAGCGTGCCGAAAGCGCTCAATAATACAGTATCTGTCTGCAGAGCCAACACCAGTTTTACCGCTCCTGATTCACTGTTCCAGGTTTGACGTCGTATGCGGTGCTTACTGTGCCTGGCTCTGCAGACAGACCCTTCTCAAAGCGCTTGCGATGCCGTCGTTCAAACAGTTGTCCCAGGTGCCATGCATGTAATGCATGATGCAAACAAGTTTTATACACGAGTTTGAATAATTAGACATTAAAAGCAGGAACTGCCTCGTCTTATTTGAATGCTATACTAAAGAGGTCCTTCCAGGATGCTGCGCTTCTCCAACATGAACTGATTAGCCATGCCTCCTGCTCACACAAAGCGATCCCAGTCCCTGTTATGCATGATGGTGTATGATCTATACACCAAGTATGACTTCTTGGGCTATGTGAAGTTTTTGGTTTTGTTTATATCAGTGTATACTAGTGTAGGCAGCAATACTGACATCTCTGTTATAGAACAGTATCCTGTTACCTAGAATTATCACTCAATACTTTTTGCCTTCACTTACTGAATAATTACATAGCCCTGGCAGTAACAACACCAAAACCCAACATGATAGATCTCTGCATGAAATGCAGAACTTGGCTGGAGTCAACTGGATTTATAGGCTTTCTGCTGTCCTCCCTTTCATTTGCATCCATGGACCATGGGTATGAAAAAGTTCCATATCGGTCATTGACAGTACGGTACATCAGTGTACACGCCGGGCATGTACATAGCCATAAACCGATTTCTAATGATATGGCTTCCCCATTCCAGAACACCCCCAATTTTGGAAAGCTTGATACGCCCCTGGTGCATTGCCTGCTGTTTAGAACGTTAAAGTACAAGTGCTTGTGTGAGGGGGTGTGGCCTGCTGTTCTCAGTCTCCCAACTCCAGTCATTTACTGGTGTGGGTGTGGCTTTGATTAGGGTGATGGTGCTTCTTGTGGGATTTGACTAGGGTGTTTTTTTTTTTTCCCCCCTGTAGGTGACAACGAGGAGGAGATTGATGTGACAGAAGAAAAAAGGAAATCTGCTGAGAAGTGTGATGCAAGCCCTGTGGTGCTGAAGTGGGGTCACATGACCAGCCAGCAGCACAACCGCGCGGTGCAGCCATGCATGTGCAGTGAACAGCCTGCTGTTAAGTGGCTCTGCTTCCACAACAGTAGTGGTGGAGGTGTGCAGGCGCCCAAACAAATCGTCATGAGTCCCAAAGTGTTGGACCCCAAGGACAAAAAACTGTGGCAGACTCGCAAGGTCCTGGAGCGCCAGCAGCGTAACAAGCTCAAGCGGAGTCGCTTTGTGCTGAATGATGAGGTCCTGGCTGGAGCCAACAACGAGAAGGCAGCCAAGGTGGTCATCTTAAAAAAAAAAAAACGCCACGGAGTTCATTGTGGGACTGCAGAGCAATGAGCGAAAGCTCCTGCACTTCAAGGAGCATCTCAGGAAGAAGTGTGAACATTTAAAAAGGAGACTAAAAATGTTGAGCAGTGGGGGCATCGTGGCTCAGGTGGCTAAGGCGCCATACCATAAATCCGGGGACTCGGGTTCGATTCCGACCTGAGGTCATTTCCTGATCTCTCCCCATCTCTCTCTCCCACTCATTTCCTGTCCTGTCTCTACACTGTCCTATCCAATAAAGGTGAAAAAAGCCCAAAAAAAATCTTTAAAAAAAAAAAAGAAATGTTGAGCAGCTCCTGAGCCACTCTGGACTGGGACTTTTTAAAGCCCTTCAGTTGTTTGAATTTTGATGGCACGGCACTGAGCTGATGTACGGACTCTACTTGCACCCCATCATGGTTGCGGACTCGACCTTAATGCATTTACACTGCCTCAGTTTCACTTGAGGTTTCAGATTTGTATTTAATTTTATATTTAGCAGTAATGGACAGCAGTACCACTCACTGTTGGTCTTAACTTAATGTTTTGGCTGTTGTAAATTTTTGTACCAATTTCCAAATAAAGATATTGTTACAAATTATTTATAAACTGCATTTACCTAAGCATGACTCAGTCAAAGCAGGCTAATAAGCTTAAAAGTCCTGACTTCAACACTATTGAAAATATGTGGACTGTGCTTAAGTTGAGTCCATGCCAAAAATTAATTGAACTCTACCAGTTCTATCATAAGTCTTGAAATATCAAACCAGAATTCTGCCAGAAGCTTGTAAACAAATGTTTGGTTAAGGTGAATCTCGCAAAGAGACGTTTTACCCAAATATGAGATGTTTAATTTTGACGGTGTTGATTTCAGAAACCCAAAGAAAATTAACTTGTGCACCAAATTTGTTTATACAGCATACATCTTTAATTTAAACAATCATTCTGCCACAGAAAAAGAACAGTTCAATGAAATTACTCTCATCTCATCATCTCTAGCCACTTTATCCTGTTCTACAGGGTCGCAGGCAAGCTGGAGCCTATCCCAGCTGACTACGGGCGAAAGGCGGGGTACACCCTGGACAAGTCGCCAGGTCATCACAGGGCTGACACATAGACACAGACAACCATTCACATTCACACCTACGGTCAATTTAGAGTCACCAGTTAACCTAACCTGCATGTCTTTGGACTGTGGGGGAAACCGGAGCACCCGGAGGAAACCCACGGGGAGAACATGCAAACTCCACACAGAAAGGCCCTCGCCGGCCACGGGGCTCGAACCCGGACCTTCTTGTTGTGAGGCGACAGCGCTAACCACTACACTACCGTGCCACCCATGAAATTACTGAAAGCCCAAATATTGCCATGACCTGTATGTAAACTTGACTGCAGTTTTTCTGTAGTGTTCTCTTCATCTAGATTAATGTTGCACTCCAATGGGAGAGTGTGATTTCTGCTGTTTACACAGAGCACCAATACTTGGGCCTTACACTCCTCCACTGGACTACAGTCTATAATAACGTCAATTGTATTGTCACTAAACAGGCTGTTGATCGACCATTTTCTCCAATTGTATAGAGTTTTGTCCTCCATTAAAGCAAGCATATGCCAAGTTGATTTAGCAAATATACATTGTGAAACCTTTGGTTCTTGTGCACCAATCAGTGCTACAGCTTTCTTGATTTAACCTTTGACCCCTGAGATTTTCAATGTTGTAGTGCTGTCAATAACTCCAAGCTCTGTACACTTCAGGGTGCATAGAGCTACTCTCGGGGTTGGATCTCTCTCAAGCACGAGGCGAGGCTTGTGGTGGCACAAGCAGGCAGGACCGACCAACCACCCGCCAGCATCTTTTGTCAACACTCATCGCAGAATTAGTTGCAGCTGTGATAACGGAAATCGTCATTGCTTTCTTCTCACTTCTACAATTCACGGAGAAACAAGCTATACGTACACGGTTTTGATCACTTAAGTTCTAGTTATTTTGGTTAGTTTTCAAAGTTACTTCGCCAATATGGCGCAAGTTTTGGACCGCAAAAATGAGGATCGTGCCAGGGAAATCGATAAATCGAACAGGATAAAGAACTGTTTCCGATGGGCATGGCTCGATAGTAGCGTTACCGTGCAGATAGGGACACAAACTGTGACGACGTGCCTGACGGAACGTATCCGAAAAGTGGACGTGCCGGGAAAGGTTCTGTGTATTCTGTGCTGAGATATGATCAATTATGGAAACAGAGGAGCTAGAAACATCCAGGAGCACATCAAAACAAAAAGCACAAAGGTACGTTTTACTTAAATTGTCAAAGATGGAGTCAGGAGGAATCTAATATATCGTTACGGTTACCTCCATTATTGCTCACAAGATATATGTATGTGTATATATATATATATATATATGTGTGTGTGTGTATATATATATATATATATATATATATATATATATATAAAATAAAAATCTGTAGGGACTTATCTTAGTTTATAAACGTTTTAAACCATCACTGAATTTGAAAACATATATATAAAAAATATGTATGTGGGAAAGTTGGCAGACATTTCAGAGTTTGTTTTAAATGTCCCATTCTCATCCCTGGAAGCTGCACTGGGCATGCTCACCAAAACTGGACAGCTGAAGACAGGAAAAACATAGCCTGTCTGCTGAATCTCGATTTCTGCTGAGGCACACAGGTGTCAGGGTCAGAATTTGGCACAAATCCATGGATCCAGAATTTGGCACAAAGCCACGGATCCAACTTGCCTTGTGTTAACAGTCCAGGCTCGTGGAGGTGGTGTAATGGTGTGGGGAATGTTTTCTTGGCACACTTTGGGTCCGTTAACACCAAATCAATCATTGCTTGAATGTCAGATTGAGTATTGTTGCTGACCGTGTGCATCCCTTTATGGACACAATTTACCATCTGGTTGCATCTAGCATGATCCACCATGTCACAAAGCAAAAGTCGTCTCAGACTGGTTTCATGAACATGACATGAGTTCAGTGTTCAGACTTCAGTCACCGGATCTGAATCCAGTAGGAAACCTTTGGGATGTTGTAGAATAGGAGACTCACAGCATGAAAGCGCACGTGAAAAATCTGCAGGAACTGTATGATGCAACATGAAGCAGAATCTTAAAGGAATGTTTCCAACATGCTCTAGAATCCATGCCATGAAAAAATGAGGCTGTTCTGAAAGCAAAGGGAGGCTCTAGTGTTCGTATAGTGTTTCGAATAAAGTCCTCAGTGTGTATGACGCTGTAATATGAGACCGGTAAATAAGGACCTTGGAATTATAAGGTTTTCCAAATATAAGCATGTCTGTGAAAAGGTTTTAGAGCAGAATATTCCTTGAGACACAGCTTTGGAAAAAATTAAGAGACCATTTCAATCTTTTTCTTACATCAGCATCTCTATGGATAGCAACCATTTCATTCCAGTGCCTGTGCTGCAGTTCCAACACAAGCACACCTAATTTTACTTAAGGAGGTACTGATTAGGTAATCACCTGATCCACATCTTATTTAACAAGGAAAAGTATAAAAACCACTGCTGTGGTCATTGCTATCCTCTTGCAGTAGAATCAATTTGGATGGAAAAAAAACAGTGCTAGTAGTACGGTAAATTTAACTGGATTACAAAAATATCTATTCATGCCAGCTGAGTCAGAAAAAGAAGGGCTTAATTCTGGCTTTACTGGCAGAGGGATACAGTGAGCGTCAGGTTGCTTCAATCCTCAAAATTTCAAAGATGGCAGTTCATAAGAGCAAGGTCAAGCAAGAGACATTGGGGACAACAAAGTTACAGATGGGCGGAGGGAGAAATTGACTCTCCACTTACCGGGATGATCGTCAACTCAACCATAGGGTGACATCAAGTGACTTACAGAAAGAACAGTAAATGACAGCTGGGGTTAAGTGCACAGCAAGGACGGTTCGAAACAGGCTCCTCCAAGTGGTATTGAAGCCATGCAAAGCCAGAAAAAAAGCCCTTCATCAATGAGAAGCAAAGAAGAGCCAGACTGAGGTTTACGAAAGACCATAAGGATTAGACCATAGAGAACTGGAGTAAGGTCATCCTTTCTGATGAGTCCAATTTTCAGCTTTTCCCCCCCATCACTTGGTTGTCTACTGGTTAGATGGAGACCTGGACAGGCCAACAATGTTGGCAGCTATGCGACTTTCAGTCAGCGCGGGCGGATTATTGCATAATATCCCAAAGTGAACAGGTTTAAAAGGCTGCTGTGTGATTCATAAAACTCTGTTTATTATTTATAGCTTTTTTTTTTAATTTACCCACTCTGATGATTATAAACTTAAACAGACTGCTATAAGATCTCTCTCTCTCTCTCTCTCTCTCTGTGTGTGTGTGTGCTTGATCATCCCCTGTATTTTCCCCATATTGCTCATATAAAGAATGTAAATCACAAGCAAGCTGTCATTAGTGCACTTCTTTTTGTTTTCCCCCTATATTTAATTTAATAATAATAATCACCACCAATGTAGTAATTACTGTAGTAATAATAGAGTAACAGAGTAGTAATATAGTATGGAGGGGGCAAAAGAAAACATGCTAGCATGATTAAAAAAAATCCTAATAAATAATAAATAAACGCACATCTGTTGTTTTATGAAACATTTAATTGCAGAAGTTTTCCTTTTCCATGTAAGCAACTTCAGTTCAACATCAGGTCACTTTTACTGCTTCATCTTGAATTTTCAGAGTTTTTTTTTGTTTTAAACAGAATTGCAATGTAGTGAAAGATAGGTTTAAGTAGTACAAGAAATGAACAAACATCATCTACACCATCAATATCTTCTTCATCTTCTTCTTCTTCACCATCATTGTCGTTGTCGTTGTAGTCAGGTGAGGAAGAATAGAATCTGATTTGGTTCCTGTTTGAGGAGACTGTACTGAACATTTCTTTCCAGTAACCCAACTCGAACCTCGGATCCTATTGGCTGGTTAAATTCTGACAAGAAAAGGAAGCGAGCTGGCAAAAAAAAAGAAGTTTAAAGAGAAAAAGCCTAAGCACTTCAAGAACTCAGCACAAGTGTGATACTGTTTTTCTTCCTGAACACAAAAAGTTTAAAGTTGTGTTGGACATGAAAATAGACATTGTTTGTTGGTTTGAGTGTTGTATCATTTGAATAATAGTGTTTGATGAAGCTCTGCAGTATTGACTTAACTCTTCTTAGCACATTATCACGTGTGTACATATTTAGGATAAAAATAAAATATTCGAACACAGCAGGAGTTGATTTAGCACCATCGTGTTAAATATAGTGAGTGTGGGTGTTAACACTGTGGGATGAAGTCGGGTGGAGTGGGGTAGGGGCTTCTTATTTCCATGTTCAGTCATGTAAATCCACCTCTGGTTTCACTCTATTGTCTGGTAACGCCTTTGTGGAGTTTAGGTGGTGTTTACATTAGACCGTATCCGTCTCGTTTTCGTCGCGGATGCACTGTCCGTGCACATTAAAACGCCGGGAAACGACTCCACAGGCGGAACAACTTGAATCCGCCAGGGCCCACGTATTCAACCCAGTTCGTATCTGATCCGGTGCTGTGTAAACACTGAGGAACGAGGAAACGCAGTGCTGAGCTCTAGCTGACGTCGTCATTGGACAACGTCACTGTGACATCCACCTTCCTGATTCGCTGGCGTTGGGATCACACACACAGCGGCTCAGTCCCGAATCACTGCTCGTGCGCTTCACTCGCGCGCTCTGTGAGCTGCGCAGGGCCGGAGTGCGCACCCTCCAGAGGGCACTCGCTGTTCAGGGCGGAGTGATTTGGAGCGCAGGAGGAAGCGCTGAGCTGCACTGAGGTTTATTTACACATTTCAACTTATTTACCTCCTTCAGGCGCTTAAACTCAGTGAGAACATGAACATCACAGCCAGGTGTGTTTATCTGCTGGAGAAGGTGTTCGCTTGCCATCCTTCCACTTGCAAGTGGTGAGTGACTTGCGCATGCCCGATATGCACTGGGATCATGTGACGTGCCGTCTAATTAGTCATGTGATTAGCGTATCCGTGTATTGGCGTTGCTGTGTGCACGCGAATTGTTTTAAAAATGTTAATCTGATGATCCGCTGATACGGTCTAATGTAAACACCACCTTAGAGTCATGTTCTACACAGTATTTGCTGTATTTTGTTGAAACTTCTCGCCGTTTCATGGAGTCTCGCACTATGACTCGGTGCCATGGGCGTAAAAATGCGTATGGACGGTATGGACGCGTCCATACCAATATTCAGCTGAGTTTAAAATGTCCATACCATTTTTGAATGGAGAAGCCGTGATTCGGGAAACGCTGAATAAAAACACCAAACGCGGTATCGCTTCCAGCTGATTTTCAGCTGTGAACAGACCTCTCAAAGACGGCTGACTATTGGTGGGGACAGCAGGTAAAAAAGCTTTATGAAGCTTTGATTGGCCCACCTCCCGTTGCCTTGACGTTGCTATGGTTTTTTGTTGTCATTGGCTGTAAGCAGTAGCAAGCGGTAAAATCAGCATCCAGCTCGCTGCTACAGCAAAACAGCACACAGGCAGTGATGTCGGGCAGTAAAAGAAAACGTAAGGAGGACATAAGACATTATTTACCCAGTCAACGGTAAGCTATTCAAAGCAAAATAGCCTTGTTAGAGAACCTCTTCAGACAGTGACGTTTTCTTCTCCCAAGCGCTCGTCTCCAATTGTTTAGCTTCTGCCTCAGAAGGCAAAAACACCTTTTGTCATATGATCCTGTAACAGCAAGAAGTTTCTGTTTGCAATCTCTCTCTCTATGTCTGTCTGTCTGTCTCTCTCTCTCTCTCTCTCTCTCACACACACACACACACACACTAATAAATGCTTGTAGGTAATGCTAAATGTTTACTTATATTTACTTTTTTCTTGCTCATTGTTTGCATGTATATGCTTATGTATATATGCATGTGTATATGCGTATGTATGTAACCTCTGCAATAAAATGTGAAAATGTAAAAATATGAAACAATTGTCACTTAACCCTTTCAACTTAATGAATAAACTTTTTTGCAAAATGCACTACAACTACCAAAACTCTTCCCAATTCTACCACCCATATCTACATTACTTCCAGATTCTGAAATTGCAGTAACTCAAAAGGAAGCACATGATGTTATAAATGTGTGAAAATCGTAAAAGTTGTGTGAAAATGAAGCAGCAGCACATAATTTTGATTGATTGTGTTGTTGTATTTTGGGTAGGTCATCCACTACAGCGAAATTCACAGCAACTTCAATGTCCACTTTCTCTGTGTGATAATGTATTGCCCGTATACATGCAGATGTTAGCCTAAGTCAGTGTTTCCCAAAGTGTGGTGCGCGCACCCCCGGGGGTGCACGAGCTGCCACTAGGGGGTGCGCAAGATAAAAAATGTAATGGCGATTTTTAACTCTTCTTCTACGCCGTAACGGTTCTGCAGTAGTTTGTGGCTTCGTTAATTAATTCATTCATTCGCGATGCTCAACTGGTTGAAATCGGCAAAACTAAATGCCGATCGGCAACTAAACATCGGCAAAGACTGGGAGATGTTGAGGAAGATTTGAGGCTGAGACGGTCTTCATCCGTCGCATTAATATTGGTATGTATTTGGCCAAATGGCATTGATCTTGCTAAAAATATATACTGCTACTGAAAATAGCACCTATATAGCCTACTGACCCACCCACCGTCTGTCTGTCTGTCTCTCGCTGCAGACTGAGCCACCAGCGCTGCACTTCACAATCAGATATGGATCCTCTTCTTTATCTGTTCCTGATATGCTCCTTAATTGTTGTATCTCTTTAAAATGCATATGTTCATAATTATCATTGCTATTTTTACTGTTATTATATGTTAACTTTTTTGCAAATTAAATTCATTCTCAATTCATTTTCATAACCTTGTAATGACAGCCCCGATAGCAGAGGGTCGTTGAAACGACGTAGAGTTTTGGTCAGAATGGTCGGTTTCCGTCGTACGTCAGAAAATCAACGTTGAAACGGCGCCGTGAAACGTCGATTTCTCCGCCGTCTGAGAGGGTCGATTTATCACCGTTGAATCAACGTGGGTAAAGGTTGATCTGTCGACCGTCAGAGAAGGTTGAATATACGACGTTGAACCATCGTCACTTTTGCCGGCCAGTTTTCAACATGGGTAGGATTGCTCAGAATATAAATTGCCACTAGTGTGTGTCTGTCTGTCTGTCTTATGCTGCTTACACATAGACACGAGTAAGTAGGCCTATATAGGCTAAGTGATAATGGCAAGTAAACGATAAGTAAATGATGAAAAAAGGAATAAAACCAATTTAGGTCTACTGTCTGAACTCAGCAATATTTGACCTTCTATGAAAGTTTTTTTTTTTTTTTTTTACAGTTTGTTGATTTCAAGGCATGATTTAAAAAGAAGGGCAGGCCTTGCGATGTCGTTGGATGACCCATGCTATCCCATAATGCACCGTTGTTTACTGCATGACGTCATTTGCGTTACTGTATACTGGCTGCAGGTTAACTTCAACACTAGTTGGAACGCGACTCTCTTGTGGATCGGCCTGCTGATAGACGCTACTTTTTCATTCATCCCTGGACATCTGGTACGTACCATTATTCAGTCGCTATTAGTAAAGGGAATTTTAAATACAATTTCAAGCAGTTTAAGAAGATGAACTTCAGTCATATCACCTACGCCATAGGCCTAGGTTGCATGTCGTTGTGAGCCGACCTGTTATTTTGTGTAGCGGCTTTGTGTTTGGGTCACGGCCATGAACTTTAAACATTATCCAGGCTACCAACACTTTTGTAGTGACCTTTCTTTGAGGTACCACGACCAACTTTGCTTATATTCCCTCAATTCATACAATAAACATGCAGATGCATTGTTTAGCCGAAAACTGGTCATAGTTGTGGTCTTGGAAAAAAAGCATTTCAATCGAGTATACAGGCCGCGGTTATAACTGGTAGCTAGCCTACACCTAGCTTGTGGGGGCTGGGCTTTGTAACACTGTAGGCCTATGGGTCGCAGCCATTACAACATGAATCCAGGCATTAAAACATTGTTGGTGTTAAAACAGAACTTTCTATAAAACAATTGTTTGATCTGTGTGTGTGTGTGTGTGTGTAAGGTAATTTCAAATGTAATGGCGTAAATGTGTGTGTGCGTGCGTGTGTCCACTTGAAACAAACATGCAGATGCATTGTTTCTGCATGTTTCTTGTATGAGTTGAGGGAATATAAGCAATTTCGTTCGTGGTACCTCAAACAAAGTGGTCACTACAGAAGTAGCCTGGATAATCTTTGAAGTTCATGGCCGCCATGGCTACACAAACGAACAGGTCAGCTCAAAACAACATGCAACCTAGGCCTACATGCTAGATTTAAACTCTAAGTTTTGTAACACTGTAGGCCTATGGGTCGCAGCCATTACAACATGAATCCAGGCATTAAAACATTGTTGGTGTTAAAACAGAACTTTCTATAAAACAATTGTTTGACCTGTGTGTGTGTGTGTGTGTGTAAGGTTATTTCAAATGTAATGACGTAAATGTTGTCTTTGCCCCCCCCCATGTTTACCTCAATGGAACCTGAAGACCACTACCACGACATTCCCTCAAAAGGTACTGCAGTCATTTATTTCTTTAGGGGAGAGAATATGGCTTCTTATTGGTCAAAAAGAAGACGTGTTTTGAAGGCTACTGAAATGTTAGAAAGGCAGATTCTGTCTGATTTTGAGTCAGCTCTGCGTAATCATGCTCCTCCAGTCTCTCTTGCTCCTCCAGTCTCTCTTGCTCCTCCAGTCTCTCCCAGGCCTGCATCATCAATGGGTTTAGATGAGGATGGTGGAGATTCTGTTGAGTTGGGAGGGTGCAGTGATGCAGAGTCTGACAGCAGTAGCATGTCTTCAGAGGGTGACAGTCATATTGATGGTGACTCTTTTGAAGAGTCAGGGCTTCACCAAAAATTAAAACACTGGGCTGCATCATTCTCTGTGCCTTTGATTGCCATTACTGCGCTGTTGACCATTTTGAGAACAAGCCACCCTGAACTGCCCTAGGATGCTCGGACCTTATTGGGCACTAAGCCTGCAGTACCATTACAGACTGTAGGTAATGGGGAATACTACCATTTTGGCTTGGCAAAGGGAATTTTGTCCAAATTAAGCACCATCCATTTACCAGATGTTATTCAAACAATAAGACTTCAATTTAACATCGATGGTCTCCCTATTTTCAAAAGCACCAAGCTTCAGTTTTGGCCTATTTTGGCACTGATTGATTGCGATTACACCAGAACACCATTTTTAGTTGGCATCTTTTGTGGCCCTGGAAAACCCTCCAATCAGGGTCTCCGCGGATCCTTAAAAAGTCTTAAAAAGTCTTATTTTTAATATGTGTTTTTTAAGGTCTTAAAAAGCATTATATTTCGCTATTTTTTGAGCTATGGTATTAAAATTCACATGGGAGGTATTAAATTTCATCCGGGTAGCCTACGGTAAATGAAAAAAAAAACATATGTCTGGATTTTTTTTCCGCGCTAACGTTATTTATTCAACCAGCGTCGTTTGTTATCAAGATGCTGAACAAGTAGCACAAGAGCCGTTGTGTGTCTAGCACTAGTTCTAATAGCGCAGGAACCACGCCACAGGGGGCAGTGTGTTCTTTTATCCATGTAGTAGAACCATTGAGAGTAGAGCAGACGAGGAAGAAGTGGTTGAACTTGAACATGAACGGAGATGGGGAAGTGTAAGTTTAGTAACAAGTGGCTTGAGGAGCCAAAATACAAAAGTTGGCTAACAACAGCAACTTCAGAATATGAAGCGAGATGTAAGGTATGTCGGAAAGACATCAAGTTAACAACAATGGGCTGTAAAGCCCTTGACGCTCACTCGAAAGGGGAAAAGCATATGCGCTATGCTGCTAGTCGGGCAACAACAGTCCTCATGCCAATGTTCGCCTCTACGGTCACAAAAAGTGCAACGCCAGCTTTAGCATCTCCGGCAGCGCTCGAAACTAACGGTGTCCCGACGTCCCGGGGACCATAAAAAATGTCATCGGGACACAAAATTATTATATCTGGGACAATCCCGGGACAATGGAAAAAAATAGATCTAGAAAAAAAGTTCTACATTAATATTATTTACAAAGCCGTAACACATACGTAGACATTCACCTAATTTGTCAATTTTAATTTTAAAACGTTAACAGCGAAAAATACATAGTAGCTACACTTTCGATGCCCCTGCATCCGTAGGCTACAGAGCAGCGCATTCTGTTCGAGAATCTTCGGCCGGAGTCCGCATTATATGGACTTGGAATGGAATCGCTACCGCACACGCTGCGCCGACTCTTGCCAGAACAAAAATGCTGAAGTGGTTGAAGCGGACCGACCGCGGGGAAGAAACTGAAAGCCCAGACATAACGTCTCCGGGACCTTCAGGATCCAAAGTGCCATCGCCTGGTCTGCAGGCAACGCTAGCAACTGAATGAACTGAATGAACACTGTTAGACACGTTATAAAATACAACAGGAATGATGTGGCTGGATAACGGAAAAAATGGATAAAATGGATAACGGAAAAAATGGATAACGGAAAAAATGGATAAAATGGATAACGGAAAGTTCATAAAATGGATAACGGTAATGGTGAAAATGATAAGTTGGCCTTATAAGTGCCAACAGATATTCAAGGTATAAGTAGATGAAATGAACATAAAAGGGGTCTTATTTTCAACTAAAGTGTACTGCAGATGTAGGGAGTTGAAACATTTTCTGAATGAGCTAGTTGGCCCCTTTAAATAAACGGGTATCTATTCATACAGTGAGATCGCCAAAGTTTAATAAACTGAAAATGCAATAACTGTAATTTTGAAGTAGATGATGTATAGGACATGTGTCGCTTGTGTCTTGTGACTTATTGTAAAAATGATATAAAGGGTTCAAAATCGCATAGTTATAAATATAATAGTAACTTCATATGATAATATTAACCACTGGTTATTTCAGAGAGGAAAAAAATGGGGACACTATTGCTTCCATTCGGGACAATGCAACACAGAATTCGGGACCACTGGGGGACACAAAGAAAAAAAGTTAATTTCAAGCCCTGGTCTCCGGGTCCCAGCACAAGTGCTTTCGCGGCATTCGCCCCAACCGCTACGCTGAAGGCAGAAATACTGTGGGTTCTGCAGAAGATGCACTTATTTATTTAAAAAAAATGCTTTGAACTTAACCTAGAGTGTGCTTTTTTTTTTACTGTACGTATTTGTTCCGCGGTAGTGGTCTTATTTTTTATACTCAGTGGTCTTAAAATGGTCTTAAAAAGTATTATTTTTGCTGGTCAGAAATGTGCAGAGACCCTGTCCAATGTGTTTGATTATCTGACGCAGTTTGTTAAAGACCTATCTGCTCTGCTTTGCAGTGGGGTAACATTTGGAGGTAGAAAGCTGAGGGTGGCCATTTCATCCTTCATTTGTGATGCTCCTGCTCGAGCATTTGTAAAACAAATTAAATGCCATAATGGGTACTCCGGATGCGATAAGTGCTATCAGACTGGTATTTGGCAGAAAAAAATGACGTATCCAGACACTGATGTTAGGCTAAGGTCAGACGAGGAGTTTGAAAATATGGTAGATGAGGACCACCACATCAACAGAAGTCCTCTGACTGGTCTGGTGAAAATGGTGTCTGCCTTCCCAATAGATTACATGCATTTATGTTGCCTAGGCGTTACGAAAAAGTTGATACATTTTTGGATGAGGGGGAAAAACTCTACAAGGCAGCCTACAAGAGCCATTAAAGCCATCTCTGAAAAGTTGATACAGCTTCGTCCCTATACTCCAGCTGAATTTGCATGAAAACCCCGTGAACTCGCCGAAATTGATAGGTGGAAAGCGGCAGAGCTGCGGCAATTTATGATTTACAGTGGGCCAGTAGTTCTGAGGGACATTCTTCCACAAGATCTCTATGAAAACTTCATGTTGTTTTCTGTGGCCATGTTTTTGCTACTCACACCAAACATTTCTGAAAGTATGGTTTGTTTTTGCGAAAAATTGTTAATGGCTTTTGTGAAGCATTTTGGAGAGGTGTATGGTAAAGACGAGATTGTGTTTAGCGTACATCAAACGATACATCTGACACATGAGTACCGCCTGTATGGTTCCCTAGACAACATCTCATCCTTTCCTTACGAGAATTATTTGGGTAAACTAAAAAAAATGCTACGCAAGCCATCTCAACCTTTACAACAGGTTGTCAAACGCCTTTCAGAGGAGCCAGTTCGTTTAGTTCCACCACCACCTACACAACCACAGCTGTTACACCCACACCAGGAGGGCCCATTACCCCAACACTTAAGTTCCGGCCAGCAATTTAAAAAAGTGCATTTCAATGATTTCTGTTTTTCTTCAAAGCAGGGCGATGATTGCCTAGTGATTAAAAATGAAATCGTAATGGTGAAAAACATAATTAAACATTGTGACTCTGTCTTTGTGGTTTACATGAAATTCAAGAGGAGGGAGTCATATTTCCACTATCCTTGCCCCTCCAAAAGCATTGGCTGCTACAGAGTATTTGGCATAGACAGCTGCCTTAACGTTGACCAGCTTGAGGTTGTCCAGGGCAAATGTGTGTTGTTCCCAGATGGAGAGACCTTTGTGGCAATCCCTCTTCGTCACCATTCGTAAACCTATATGGGGAGAAAAAGAAAAAAAAAAAAACACACACACACACACACACACAAAGAACACATTTACTTTTACATTAGAATCTGGACAGTTGGAGTACTCCAGCTGAATGGCAGGCACTAACTATCCTTTCCATGGAGTGCTTTGTTTTATTATTATTTTTATTATAGATGGCACAGCTTTGGAACTTGGTGGAATTCCAGGACCAGAGTGCAGCAGTTGTGCCGCTCAGCTGGGTGGTAGAGGTGGACGGAGAAGTGGGATGCTACTGGCCACCCTATAGTGGCCAAAAAGCTGAGAAGGCCGCCATGAACTCCATCCCCCCGGGACAAGGATGGCAATTCCACCCAAAAATCAGGGTGCTGACAACCTGTGGTGAGCTGCATAGCTACTTCATTAAACCAATGACAATACTTCAATATTGCATTAAGCCAATATCATTAAGACTGCCTTCCCTTTCAGCCACCTTTGCCAAAGCCAGGTCTTGCCTCAACCGATCGCTGGAGGAAGGCTGCCTTACAGCAGACCTGCAGTCTGATGGTGAGATGGGGCCCAGGAAAAGACGGTAAAAATTCTTTTTAAATCACAACTTGCAGTTATAAGTTCAAGTACAGTTTCGTTTGTGTTTTGAGCTGTGGCAGTAAGGTCCTGTGTTTATTTTAAAGTCCAAACAAAAGGTATTTTGAGGAGGACAGCGAGAAGGAGGCACAACCAAGGCGTAAGGGGAGGAGGCCACCATCTATTGACGCCACTCAGCTGGACAGCGAGTGGCAATTCCCCTCCCTTAATGAAGGTGACTATATGTACCACTTCTTGTTGTTCTACTGAAGACCTAGAACTTGTCTGAAATAATAATGATTTCATTTCCGTCTTTAGACACCCAGTCAGCCAGTAGACACCCAGCCAGCCAGTTCCTTCACAGCCAGCCATTAACTCATGGTAACTATGCATTTCCTTTATTTATGCCAGAAACTAAAATACCAGTAAGTAAGTGAAGATGTTTTGATCAACTGACTGCTTACTATTTTTCAGATTCACTGCCGTCAGAAACCCCACCAGGCCTTGTACTTAACAGCCAGCCACTAACCCATGGTAACTATACATTGCCTTGATTTATGCCATAAATGACTGAAAAAAAAAAATGTCTATGTACTGTAGATGTGTTTTAAACTAAATGTGAACAAAATTGTACTCTCTGACATTTCAGCTTCACCTCTGCCGTTGCGACAGGTGAACAATCAGTTGCTGCGTGGTGAGTCCACAACTGTATTCACTGGTCATAAATTACCAGCAATGTGAAATAAAACTCCTAATGTTTGGTGTTACTTAACAGACATGGCCATCAACACAGTCATTTCTCTCCTTGGCCAGCTGAGGGAGGGAAACTGACTGCTTACTATTTTTCAGATTTACCGTCGTCAGAAACCCCGCCAGGCCCCCTACATCACAGTCAGCCACTAACCCATGGTAACTATACATTGCCTTGATTTATGCCATAAACGACTAAAAAAAAAACATCTATGTAGATGTGTTCTGATCAACTGACCATACAATTTTTCAGATTCACCCCAGCCACGTCACCGCTTCCATGGTAAGTCAAAGAGGAAATCAATCAACATGAAAATTGTCAATTTAGAACAGACATTTAAATTAAGCACCCTGCAGTGAACTAAATTGTACTCTGATATTTCAGCCACACCTCTGCCATCCCAACAGGGGAACAATGAGTTGCTGCGTGGTGAGTCCTCAACTGTAATCACTTTTCAAAAATGACAAGCAATGCGTAACAAAAGTCCTAATGTTTCGTGTTACTTAACAGACATGGGCATCAGCACCGTGATCTCTCTCCTTGGCCAGCTGAGGGAGGAAATCAGGGAGCTGAAGGGGGAAAACAGGGAGATGAAGGGGATGATAGGAAGGCTGGAGCAAGAGGTCAGGGCCCAAAGGAGAGAGATGGGGAGACAAGACACACCCCAGACATCACCCCTTACCAAGCTCCCACTCTCCACCATGGAGGAGTTTTTGGCAGCAGAGGCCCTGGTCAAGGAAAATGCCAAACAAAAGCAGCTGATGGTACTTATTCTTACCTTTCTTTTCCAATCATCTGCAACACCTGCAAAAGGAAACACAAATATTTAATGTCGTTGTGAATCAATGAAACAATGATAAACACTGAATACTTTCACATTGTCTTCATGCTACATTTTATTCTATCAGGTGTCTACCTTAGCCCTTTGTGGCGGAACTGATGTAGGGGTCACGGTGAGGCGGATGCTGCGTAGCCTCCTCGACAACAGCTTGGCCAGCCAGTTCAACTGGGCTGGAAAGGGGGAAAAAACTGCCTTTAAGGACACCAAAATGCATG